>NW_026866040.1:0-294500 GCF_026571515.1 Ruditapes philippinarum | reverse complement strand
GAATTTGCATCAATGAATAACCTCAAAATATTTATATTTTACTCTCACATTTTCCATTGCACACATTTCATGAACTCCATTGTTTTAAGCTAATTTAATCATTTCCTGCCTTTTAATTTACACATTTTATAGAAACATGATAGTCTGAGCATAGATAAAGGTTTCTGGGAAGTATCAAGAAGACATTTCAGTAAAAACACGTGCCTGGTTATATGTTCATATATGTTGTATAAGTATGCAGGAGACCAGGACTTATTTATAGTTAGTTAAAGATGTATTGTGCTCTAAAATGAGCATTTTATGAAAAGAAAAATATTTCTTCTGAAAGAATCACACCAACTTTTCATGAACTTTTTTATTTTTAAGTTAGTGGAGAAAATCTGGTAACTTTTGCTGAATTTTTCTTATATACAGATACAGTTCTTACTAGCCCAACAAATTGGGCGCTTTAGGGCTTTTTTTATATATACGATGGTTGCCCTTCGTAAAGACAGACATCTATGAAATATCAAATTATAAAATTGGTCTGTCTTGCCGTCGAAATATTGAGACTACACTGTAGCCTCAATAACTCGCTCTTCACTATAACGCCAATCTCAGTAGAGCGCTCATAGACCTTGGCTCCCAAAAAAAAAAAAAAAAAAAAAAAAAACTTCCCAAAAAAAAAAAAATTTTTTTTTTTTAATTAAGTAGACTAAGATTTGTAATAGCGCGCTATAACGCTTGCTCAATTTGATAGCCAAGTACAATAAACAATTGTTACTAGGACATTTATGATCGCCAAAGGTGTGAAAAACATGCCCAGGTAAGCGTTTATCCGCTCTTTTGTTGTTTTACCTGTCTTCTTCAAATTGTTTCCAAAATCTCAAATTCATATCATAACTGTTACATTGGCATTCGGTGGTGAGTATGAATAAACTAAAATTCACACACATATCTTTGACATGTAAACCTCGCTGAATTAAATAACCCACAAGCCCAAAATCAATTTAAAATCCTGCACTGTAAATAGAGCGGCCATGACAGGAAGTAATTGGCGTTTGATTTACTAGGGGACACAACTAAAGCTGGACTGTAAATTACAGTGTTATTTACAGTCCAGCTTTAGTTGTGTCCCCTAGTTAATCAAACGTCATTACAGTAATGGCTACCTGTTTTACACTACATTCATGATTTATAATTTTCTTTCGAAAGTTTTTCCTTTCTTTTTAAATATAATTAGTATTATTTGTGAATATAATATATGTTTACATCATTGAATGGTTTTAGAAAAAAATAATGTCGATATTCATTGAACAGTAAGTAAAAAAATCAGCGTTAATTATATATGCAGTGGGTGGGGTAATGGGGTAATTTCGCAATGAGCGTTCTAATGAGAGCCTCGTTAGAACGCGGTGTTGAGACATTGGACCCCAACATGAGCGTTTTAATGAGGCTGAAGTGTATTTTGTTCTTACTAACCTTACCAACTAATACCAATAGCTTTCATTTAAGTGACCCCAGATATGTAATAACTCATTTATATCCAATTTTGTAGACAATATATGACACACTGATTAATTGCCTATTTCATGTAAATTTAACATACAAGAGGGCCATGATGGCCCTATATCACTCACCTTAAGGAATAGATCTTAACTGGATTTTTCTTATTTAAAACAAGCAACAGGTTTATAAAATTCTTTAATGTTATTTAAAGGTTAGTGTCAAATGTAAAGTATTTTTGGCCAACAGCAACAGGAATGCAATTAAGTGTATAGAAATACATCTCTTTTTCTTTTCTTTAAAGTATAGGTTGCAAAAAAATAAACTCCCTGTAGTATGTTTACATCATGAAAATTTTAACAATGACATCATAATTAACAAGATGAAGTACAAATTTGGATACTACTTCAATAAAAATGGGTCAAAGACAAAAATGGCCGGGTTGCATTTGTATACCATATAGCAATTGACTCACGAGACTCACAGTGATGATACAAAAATTTCCTACCATTGACCATTAATGTCGAACTATGTCGGTAAACAGGAAGTGGATAAGCGATAGACCTGAACTTGGGACCACATGTTAATGCAGTCATAATACCAAATATCAAGAGGCTGTGATATGTAGTTGCTGAGAAAACTGTTACGAAATTTCCTTCCATTTACAATTAATGCCGAAAATTTAACTAGTCATCCAACGGGAAATGGATGAGCCACATACCTGAAATCATATCCCATTGTATGTGACTACATGTTGATGCTGTATACCAAATATCAAGAGGCTGTGATAAGTAGTTGCTGAGAAAATTGTTACGAAAAATTCCTACCATTAACCATTATTATGAATTTAACTAAGTCAGTAAACATGAAGTGGATGAGTGACAGACCTGAAATCGAATCCCATGGTATTGGACAATGTATAAATGCTGTATACTAAATATTATGAGGTTCTGTAGCGTTGTTGCTGAGAAAACTGTTACCAAAAATGGCCCAACCAATTCACCTGCCTGCCCGGAATCAAGCAGGGATCATTCTAGGGGGCGATTTCCGCGATTTCTCGCAATAAAATCACCAAAATCTCAGAGAAATTTGTGAAATGAGAGAAAATCTCCGGAAAATGTCTAATCACAATCTAAAGAATGCTTAAATTACACAAAAATATGATGAAAAATTCACGATTCCCATCAATAATTTAATTTCAAATTGTTTATTAATGAAATCGGTGTAAAAAACTCCAAAAAGTAGTCCAACACTTTGAATTATTTAGCCTAAAATAATTGCCGATCGGAAACCGCAAATTCACCGTACAGAAATACGGTATGATGGCTAACCTTTATCTATCTGTAAGTCGAGAGTTTACACAAAACACTTTTAATTGATTTTAATAAAAATTTTTAGACACAGACTAACATAAAAATGGACATGTCAAAAACAAATAGACCGGTAAAATTTGTCTTCGAAATGTTACATCAGCCACGGTAAATTTTGCCGTAAAGAACAAATTAAAAAATTTTGTTTTACTATTCCTGATGAAATAGCCTATAATAAATATTCTTTTATTGAACAAAAATATTTAATTTTATATAATTGCAATCGGCAACAGCTAGAATTGTGAATGTTTCAGCGGAAAACAGACAAATATTCATTTGTCACATATTTTTGCGATGTCGTGATTAAAAAAAACCTAAAAGGAAGCTGTGTGTTATGAAAATAGGTATTGTTTTATTTGTGGATATGGAGATATTTGTCATTATGTGTTCAGGTCACATATTCAATGAATATTTTTTAATGGAGGGAGGTGTGTGAAGAGAATCAATCATAAAGAAAACAAAATGTAAGGTTATAAAAAATATTCTTCAAATCTCAACAATCACTTCTGTACGATACAGTGTTGTCCATTAGGAACATTGGCTGCAAATAATAGTTGTAGTAGATATCCATGTATAATTCTTTCATATTTCAGAATAGAAGTGTTATATTTATTTTTCACAATTAGAATTTTATTTATATATACATTGATTTTAAAAAGTTAGAAATTTCCATTTTTTTTAACCTTGCCCATCATGAAAATTAAATCTCTAAAGAAAATCTAATTTCTCTCACTAAAATTTCTCAAATGAGAGAAAATTACTCACTAAAAATCCTGACCAGAATGATCCCTGATCAAGTCTCAATACATGATGGTAAACAGTATATTTTTTTGCATATAATTACGTAAAATTTTTTGAAAACCAGTATTATATTTGTAACAGATATCCCATTAGTGTTTAAATATTAAAATATTTTTTGACAAAAGTGTTTACTTGGGGATATCATGTTGGGGACAGGATCTAGCTCACAAGCATCTGTGGTTTATCATATTATGACACCCCTTTCTACAAAAACTTCTTCCTGTTCACATGAATGGCTCTATACACAGGTTTAATCATAAAATTAAATCTTGTAAAATGTTATAAAACAAGAGGACCATGATGGCCCTAGATTGCTCACCTGACTTATCAAACTCATCCAAACAATTACCTAGACAAGCATTCTGACCAAGTCTCATGACAGGTGAGTCAAAAATGTGACCACTACAGTATTAACAAGGATTATCCATATTTGAGCAGTGCGACCTAGTTTTTTACCCAGGTGACACATATTCAAACTTGACCTAGAAATCATCAAAACAAACTTTCAGACCAATTTCCAAGATACTTGGATCAAAACAGTAGCAACTAGAGTGTTAACAAGGTTTTTCTATTTTTAGCTCCAGTGACCTAGTTTCACATGCGATTTCGAACTCATCCAAGCAATTACCTAGACAAGCATCCTGACCAAGTTTGATGGTAATTGAGTCGAAAATGTGACAACTAGAATGTTAACAAGGTTTTTCCATATTTGGGCGGTGTGACCTAGTTTTTCATCCAAGATAACCCATGTTCGAACTTGACTTAGAAATCATCAAATACATAAATACAGAATCCCTAAAGAAAGCCCAACACGGCAAAATTGAAAATGTTGCAGGCTCGGTTTGATTGAGCCTGTTCATGGACGGTACTGGAAAGTGCAAGTTACCGTCCACGCCCCCTAGCACCGGCTTAAGCAGAATTCAACATTTAACATGACAAACTTTCAGACCAATTAACAGAATATTTGGATCACAACAGTAGCCACTAGAGTGTTAACAAGATTTTTCTATTTTTAGCTCCTGTGACCTAGTTTTTCATCCGAGATGACCTATGTTCGATTTATTCCCAGTAATGACCTAGACAAGTTTCCTGACCAAGTTTGATGACAATTGATGCAAAAATGTGACCACTAGAGTGTTAACAAGGTTTTTCTATTTTAGCTCCAGTGACCAACTTTTTCATCCGAGATGACCCATGTTCGAACTCATCCAAGCTATTAACTAGATAAGCATCCTGACCAAGTTTGATGATGATTGATGCAAAAATGTGACCGCTAGAGTGTTAACAAGGTTTTTCTATTTTTAGCTCCGGTGACCTACTTTTTCATCCGAGATGACCCATGTTCGAACTCATACGAGCTATCACCTAGACAAGCATCTTGACCAAGTTTGATGATGATTGATGTAAAAATGTGATCGCTAGAGTGTTAACAATGTGAGCTAAAAACAAAAACAAACAGCAGTGACCTCAGGAAGGTCAGAATTTCATGTGGCAGACTGTTTGGCCAAAAATTTTCATGAGTCAAATCAGTTTTGTTTGTGTTATTTTTCTACATGAATCATTTTTGTTGCAGAAAATACTGTTTGGGAAGTCATTTAAGAGTAGATTTTCAAGTTTAAATTGATAACTATTTTAAGGTTAGGTAATTTTTAAATTATAAGCTTCTTGCTTAGTTAACAAAATGATAAAGACAAGAAACATGGCAATGCCATGAAACCAGGTTTTCAATTATCACCATTGTAGATAAATATGTTGTATTTGAAATACAAATACAAGCAACAAACAATGTAACTATGTGCAATGTAAAACATGAATAATGTAGGAGGAATTGCCACTGAAGAAGTGTTCACTATAATATTATGTATAAGGAAAAAAAACAAAGGGCCATAATTAGGTCAAAAACTATCCAATCACAAAACCCCGACAATATGTGCCAGGGTGCTTGATGACAAAGCTTCTGTGAAAGTTTGAACAAAATCCGTTGAGAAATGTAGGACGAGTTCAGCACAGAAGAATTTGTTCACTATAATTATATTGATAATTCTGTATAATGAAAAACAAGTTACAAAGTAGACATGAAATAATATATCATATCTTTTTTTAAATTACCTCCAAAGATGATATGACCTTTGACTGCCAAATCAAGTTAAAATCATGTAAACAGGATTTTCAATGTTAATGTCACTGTGACCTTGACCTTGGAGCCAGCCATGCGGAACATGCGTTCTGCACGTCATCTTGATGTGGTAAACATTTGTCTGAAGTTTCATCAAAATTCTTCAAAGGGTTGAAGAGTTACAGAGCGGACAGGATTTTCAATGTTAATGTCACTGTGACCTTGACCTTGGAGCCAGCCATGCGGAACATGCGTTCTGCACGTCATTTTGATGTGGTAAACATTTGTCTGAAGTTTCATCAAAATTCTTCAAAGGGTTGAAGAGTTACAGAGCGGACAGGATTTTCAATGTTAATGTCACTGTGACCTTGACCTTGGAGCCAGCCATGCGGAACATGCGTTCTGCACGTCATCTTGATGTGGTAAACATTTGTCTGAAGTTTCATCAAAATTCTTCAAAGGGTTGAAGAGTTACAGAGCGGACAGGATTTTCAATGTTAAATGTCACTGTGACCTTGAACTTGGAGCCAGCCATGCGGAACATGCGTTCTGCACGTCATCTTGATGTGGTAAACATTTGTCTGAAGTTTCATCAAAATTCTTCAAAGGGTTGAAGAGTTACAGAGCGGACACAATTTCGTTTGACGCCCGCCCGCCCATCCGCCCATCCGCCCGCCATACCCCAATCTAATAACCAGGATTTTCAAAATTGAAAACCTGGTTAATAATTAAGCATTTCTAGCAGGACCATGGATAATTACCATAATTATTGTTCCATTTTCACTTACATTTATTGAGGTGAATAACACATGTGTACATGTATAATTTTAGAAATGATATCATGGGAGGTGATATTTACATAAATACTGAATGTCATCCCTCAATACTTCACAAATAGTTAACAAAATACCTGTTTCAACGAAGCACATCGATAATTGCATTCATCTTCATTTCTTTGTTTTGAAATACAAGTTTATGTTACAAAATTTCTCCATTTCCTTGTGCAAGGCCGCAATTTTGTCCTACTTCGGTTTAGTATTGTTTATAGGTCAGATTGATACAGATGTTTTCTGAGGCAAAAATGTTGACTCAGGACTGATTGATATGCGTTACTTAATGATTTGAATTGTATGTTTATGATCAGAATGAAATATTATGACATAATTTGTTCAGCAGATTCAGTAAGACCGGTGTACACATAGTTGAAATATATGATTTTCCCGGCAAACCGGAAGGATGTATTTAAGTAATATCCATACTGTAAATTAAACTTTTATCTTAATCAGCTATATTTTGTGAAAAAAAATACAACATTTTTTGTTCACTTTCGTTTCTTTGTGCAATATCTTACACAATAAAATGTGCAAGGCAATGTCAAGAACCGAAATATTTTACATTGTATTTCGGAAATGACACAGTCTCCTTTCGTATGGTGTTACGAAATTAATGGAAGAATCCATTATTGAATGGGGAAATCAACTTCACTGTAGCTCTGAAATTTGGGCTATTCTGATTAACTTTGTTTTGATTTAACATTCACATTCAACAACATTTTCATCTTTCTAATGCTTTAACAGAAAAATCCTCAAAACAATGTCTGTTGAGACAAAAAATACAAGATACACTTTCTCAATTTATCCCTACAAAGACAGTCTATATAATCTTGCAATAAAAAAACAACCTTTAACCCCCCAAAAGAAGAGACCAATTTTTGGGGAGGCTATGCCGACCCAATGTTAATAACCGTCTGTCAAATCTTACTGCCGCGGTAATCAGGTCAAAAAATAGTACCTTGATTTTTTCTAAGCTGACTCATCACAGACATTTACAATATGAAAATATTTTCATTCTTTAATTTCATATCTGCAATTTGTAAAGATAATAATTCTCTGAAAAATTCTTGATTTTTGTTTAAATCACTACTCCGTTACGTCATACTGCCGCGGTAATCAGGTCAAAAAATAGTACCTTGATTTTTTCTAAGCTGACTCATCACTCATCACAGACATTTACAATATGAAAATATTTTCATTCTTTAATTTCATATCTGCAATTTGTAAAGATAATAATTCTCTGAAAAATTCTTTATTTTTGTTTAAATCACTACTCCGTGACGTCATACTGCCGCGGTAATCAGGTTTAGGCATACGTACACCTGTAATAAATAGTTCTGGTATGAAAACCCTTCAAAATAATAACTTCCTGTACGAAAAATCAGCATGGCTTTTATGTAAAACAGGACCGATTCAGGCCTGTTTTGAACCAGAATTGGCAAAATCAGGGTGAAATAGACATGGACCCTGAATTTTCAATAAATCTCACATGGGAATTCAAGTTTTTTCTACCCTGACATCATCTTCATTTTGGTAAAAGTCAGGGTGGAAGCAGGAATATTTGCACTTTGAAAATATTTTGACACAGATTTTACTGACTTGGAGAAATATAAGCAAAATCTACCCAGATATTTCAGAGTTAGAAAATTTTCAAGAACCAGTTTCAATACAGTCTTAAAAGTTCTTCATTTCCAGCCCGAATTTTCTTTGTTAGAGTTATTAGAAATGAATATTGTAATACACTAATAGTACAGTTTACATTGCTGTTCAGACAAAATTGAATTTTTAATTCAGAAGAAAATATATTATGTCTATTTCTGGAAAGTTTCAGTTGAATTATTGTAAACTCCATTTAACAAAAATTCTTTTCATTTACTGAATTATTGTTTGTTATTTTTTTTGAAATTATGTAGATGATGAGTATTTAGCTCAACATGATTTATTGTTATCTATAAAATTGATAATTGTTACTAGTAATTGATTGTATTTATATTTAACTTATGACAAACAATTTATTATTTAATGCATAAATTGGTCAGCAATAAGTAATGTACAAGATTTTTAGTTTTTATCCATCATCTCACAATCTGCACAGAATCTCCTACTCCTAAGGTCAGCTTCTAGTTTATATAAACAAACAGCCTTCAACTGGAACTTTTTACAGTATTTCAAAATACTTTATGTTAAACTGGGCTATCTGGCAGATGAAAATAGAGAAGATACCACAGATTGACCGACAGCAGTTTAAAATCCAGAGCAAATATCACACCCTGAAAATTATTTCCAGCATGGTCATTTTCTTTAGAAAGATTGGAGGCTTTAGTTGTGAATTTAATTCAAATAAATCAACTTACAATTATATATTAATATATAAATGAGTTTTGATAATTACATAGAAAATGAGATTTAAGAGTTCAACTACCCCAGCTATGCAGAATTTTCATGTGAAATTTATTGTGAATGAGCAAATTAGATGTGTTAAACTTGATGTTATTCATTTTGAAAAAATGGAGGGAAATTAGCAGCCAATTGTAACAGATAAATGGTAAGTTATTATTGAATTACAGTTCTTAATATTTTTAATTTTTCATAAAATTATGAATTCTGTAGACTCAGTATTCTGAAAAGATTTTAAATCAATTTCCAGGAAACCTGTTTTAAAAATATGGAGGGAAAATGAAATCATTTTTAATTTTTCTAAATAAACTATACATTGTGATCATTCCATTTTAGAAAAAAAATTGAAGTCTTAAAATGTTATAAAAATTATGACATGATTGCATATTTGTTTTTTTTCCTACTTCCAAAATTTAGGTTGATGCCAAATATTTCAGTAACAATTGTGACAAGAGGATGAAGAAGGAGAAAATGGTGTAGTTGGAACAAAAGAATACAATAGAAGAAATATTACTGGTAATTTCTATTTTTTTTTCATTTTCTATCAAATTAGTTTCAGCTTTAATTATTAAAAGTATTCATTCCTGCAAATTTTATGGAATTAATTACTTCATGAAGTCAGTACATATATGCTTACAATGCTGTAGCTTCTAATAATGTCATCAATCATTAATTTTGTTCTTTTGAAGTTTTGATTGCAATTAATGAAATATTATACCTTTAAAACTACACAGTAAGGACATATTTCTCTTTATTTAAAGGTGTTACATTTTCTTTTAGATTAATACATAAATTGAAAATAAATGTCTATAGCATATTCCTACACTACTTTCATATGTTTACAGATTGTGTTGTCCGGATACAATAGTGTGGAATTATGATATACAGTGTGCAGCTAGTGGAAATATCAAACAAGAATGACTTTTGAAATGTATTTAATTGTATGAAAATCAAATACAGATAAGTGAAAAAAAAATCTCAATTATTATTTTGTCAAAAGGAATCTGGGTGGATTTATATTTTGATTTCAGGGTGGATTTTTATTTTGATTTCAGGTAGGGATTTGCAAATTTTGGGGCAGGATAATAACAGGAGGAAAAAAGTCTGGCCTGACTTTTTTAACAGAAATCAGGGTGAATTATGGCTCATTTAAATATTTCAAATTAATCCCACCCTGAAATTGCTCTAAATTTAACTAGAAGTAAATCTATTTTTAGAAATCTGTGTGAGTGAAAATTCTGCCCTGGATTTCCATTTCAGGCTGGTATTTTTTCTGGCTCATTTAAATATTTCGTTGAATCCACCCTGAAAACACTATATATTGTATACTAAAAAATCTAAAAATAGATTTCTGTCTCCTCTATAGTCAACTAAAAAGCTTAAAAAACCTGGCTGGTAATAAATTTCTGATCCCATGTCAAATCAGGGTGTAGTCAGGGTAGGCATTTTCGTACAGGATTATCAATATTTTTTTAACAAAAAGCATAAATGAAAATTTATAAGTAAATGCTTTAATTCAGTGGCAAATATTCTTTATTATTTTTGATAACAATTTTCCAATTACTACGCAGCGACCAACTGTTTATGACGGGTCATTAACTAGAACGTTGCAACACCGTATTCTCAATATCATGCATGTTCTTTTGTTGTTATAAACTATTAATAGTCCTTAATATTTTTTAAAGACAAATAATTGTAAACTGTCGCTTACATCAGAGACATGGATCATGCTTGCGTGATAACTAAGGAAAACTAACTTATTTGTACACCCCAGGAGGCTGTACGCGGAAAACGCTCATAAACCGCTAAATCATATAGCTGTTTAGTAAATATTTTGCATACATTTAACTAAAAATTCACTGATGGTGATGAACATATAGTTTGAAAACATTATATTCTTTAACCATTATCGCCGAAAAAAAAACTATTTAACTAAGGACCTAAGGACCTCCGACAAAATTCCAGCACAATATTACATTTTACATTAGCAAAATAAAAAAAAGCAATACTTATATTTTCATCTTACATAATTCATTAATCAAACTTTTAACATAAAAGTATCTTTGGCAATTGACAGATCCCTACTCTGATCTTTTATTTGTATAGGAATAAATTTAAACATGTGCTCTTTTGTTTAGGAATATTTTGTAGTGAAAGTCTTATATATTCACTAATCTCATAATTAGAATTAGACAGGTCAGGAATTTATACAAACAGTTGTTTAGTTAACTATGCTCATTTTAATCCCAATAGAAACATTCAAATATTTGTGGTAAAAAACATGACCAAATTAAGTACCTAGTAGTAGTTTACCCGGTGGTGATCCCATTAAACTGATTATAGATTCGAATTGATTAGAAAACACAAATAGAAACATGTGTTTCCGTACAACAAAATCGGAAGTAAAGTGAACAGTTAATTGACAGAAATATGTGGTCAAATATGTTTTAACAAGGAAATAATTATTTCAGAGAAAGACGCAAAGATCAGTATGACCCCGTATTGTGTAATTAGAAAGTTTATTCAATTCTAGGGCATATATCATAATTTGATAGTCCATGTGTAATAAAATTCAAATTTTCAATACAGATTATGAATTACATAAAAAATATTAAAGAATAATAAGCTTTAATTAAAAAACAAAAAAACAAAAACAAAAAAAAAAACCGCATACATATACAAATTACTTACAGTCGAGCATCGGGAAGTCATTAACATATCTTACGAAACTTTAATTTGAAACCGATATTTGCGCGCGCTGAAGTGATCAATGTTTATTTGAAAAATAAAAAAAAGAACTTTTATGGTTGTGTTCTAAAAATAATGGGCGGCATAAGAGGAATTTCTTATTCATTTTACAACACTTGAAAAATTACTACAGAAAATGTGTTGTTGTTTTGTTTTCAACAAAAGTGTGTGTGTTTTAAGTTTATTTATACTCGGCGCCGGAATAACCATATGTCCGAGATTATAGCATCTGGGACGTCTTTTTCAAGCAGATTCTTCCTGGAAGCCCATTCTTCGTTCTTTGGTGGTAAAGGAGACGACAATACCGTCAAGGCATCAACTTTCTGACTGACGACAACAAAAAACGGCATCTATTAGCGCCAAACCTCCAGAGTAAGTCACGACAGGTCAACCAATCACCTCTGGTACTTATGATGACTTGACTATGACCTTCCGTGTGCCTTCTCCGCGACGTGCACGCCTCTGGAGGTATTTGGAGAATTTTCAACAAAAACTTCCAAAAACACGCCATTTATAACACCATTCATAGCACTGACGGCTTCGATGTTCTCATCTATTTGCGGGAAATGGTCGACAGGGAAAACCCTACGTAATAACCGCACACCCTGTTAACAACAGATTTTCCGCAGTATATATTTCAAGCTAGTGAGGTTTAAAAATACACGTAGAATCTATCGATTAACTACCATAAGTTGGTTGAGTGTTGGCGGTAAAAAAAGAAGATATAACTTCCTGATCAATTTTCACTTAGGTTGATTCAGTTTTGAATAAGCTTTGCAGAGATGTATTTTTCAAGAAATATTTAGCTTTAATATTATCCGACGCCGTCAGTAAATGAAATGGGATTAATTTTCTGAAACGTGATTTTATTCGAGATTTGCTTCTGGAGAAGACAACCTTCTGTCCGTAGAGCATGAATATTAATACTCATCACAAGACAGTATCTTATTGATCTCAATTATGGTACATCTAAACGTGTATAATTTTTATGTTCAATAAAAATGTTGCATCACTTGCAGTTGTTATTATCATTCAATAATATTAAAATGACATCAAGTATTTATGATGAACAGTCCTAGAATATTTTGATAAGGAACTGTCAGTTGTAAAATGTTATTGTTATCTGATAATGAACAGTCGTCATACTTGCTGGTATGTCATTTATTATTGACAGTTTAGGTTTTTCAAAATTTGCATGATTAACAGTCCGAATGTAGACCTCAATTAAATGTTCTGGAATATTAACAAAATGAATAGTCAACCACATTAACCATATATATGAATGGTTGAACACAACAGTAAGGATAAATAGCGCAATGTGCATATCTTTTTATTTTGGTAGCATATTTTAAGCAAAAAGAAAAGAAACTATAAGTCTGAAACATTCTCTCATAGCCTCCCCATCAGTACATTCAGTGCTTTGATTAACTCTAGACCATAATTTGAATATACTTTGTAGAAACCAACAAGTTTATGCCTTGTGAGAAATATCTAAGCTCTAGCCCTTTCCATTTTGAAGCATAAGAAATTTTAAGTTTTTTCTTTTAGTTGCCATAGCAACCAGGGTTTAGCATGGAATAGCATTCTTTAAACAATCTTGATAGAGCTTCATACAAAGAGTATTCCTGCCAAGTTTCATTAATATTGGCCAAGTGGTATTATAGAAGATGTCGTTTGAATAAAATGTGGACGGATGCCGGACGACGGACGCATTTGATTGGCCATCCTAAAAGCTCACCTGCACTATGTGCAAGGTGAGCTTAGAATCAGTTCAATAAAAACAAAGGCTTTTCTTTAGCTTTTGACGTTTAGTCTTCTTCAGAAAAAATTGATGTTTATAAAATAACAAATGACAAATGACGCAACATCCGTTTAACTTATAAATTATGCTATAAACAGAACGCGACGTTTACGCTGGAATAAAAAACTTTGTCAAATAAATACAGAATCTTTCATGAATATAAATACAGCAATATACAATAAATTACACATATTATATGGATCTGCACATGTGATACAAAAATTCTCATAATTAATAGTAAAAAAAAAACCTTGATAACATACTACATGTATATGTATACCGGCTCAATAATGACAAAGTTATATATTGTACAAAACTTTTGCATAAATCATACCCTTTGGAGATAATGACTTTTTGTGCTAAGCTTATGAATCCAGTATGATTCTTGTAATAATAATATCTGTCATATTTTGCGGTACGGATCGGAATATCCGTCCCGAGGTGACCGCCCATGGGCGGGTGACCGAGGGACGGATATTCCGATCCGAACCGCAAACATATGTCAAATATTTTTTCTTGCATATTCTACCATATTCCATTATATTTCAAATTCTTTATCTTTATTTTCAATGAAAATTTATATCATTACAACCGTAACTACTTTCATTCAACAGCGTATGAATTACAAAATCATTCATAACGGTAAAATGACGTCACCTTTATCGTGCCATTGTACAGCACGCGACTCATCTGGAACCCCCCATGCCAGATGAAATTTCCGGCATGGGTAAAACTAATGGAAACGCCAGTCTGATATGCAAGAATAAGCGTTCCATATCATCAAAGACAAGCTCTTAGGGTTTTTTGGGGTTTTTTTAATGTAAGTTTAACCAAATTGCCATTTACACATATGATAATGCATACATTTTATCCAGTAATTCATTGATCCCAATAAAAATTTGCAAGCTTATTGCAGAATAACATCCAAAGAAAGTGTCAAAAATTGGATTTATTTCATTGGGAAAAAAACAAGAGGGCCATGATGGCTCTTAAGTCGCTCACCTGTATATAGGCCCCTGGAGCGGTGCCAGTTTAAACCCCAGGGCTTTTATTAGAACAAACTTGGTAGACACCCATTAGAAGATGTTTCATGCTAAACATCTAAGGTCTAGCTTGTTGGGTTTTTTAAAAGAAGATTTTTTCAAGTTTTTTTCTTTACACATATAGTTAAAAACAATGACACACCTGGGGTAGGGCCAGGCTTTTATTTGAACAATCTTTGTAGATACTTACTAGACAATGTTTCATGCTTAATATCTGAACTCTAGCTATTCAGGTTTTTTCAAAGAAGGTTTTTAAGTTTTTGCTATACACATATTAGGAAAATCAATGTCCCCTGGGACGGGGCCAATTTTGACCCCAGGGCTTTTATTTGAACAAACTTTGTAGACACTCACTAGAATATGCTTTGTGCTTAATATCTAAACTCTAGCTATTTGAGTTTTGGAAGATTTTGTAAGTTTTTGTCATAATATAAGGAAAATGAATGACCCCCGGGGCGGGGCCAATTTTGACCCCAGGGCTTTTATTTGAACAAACTTGGTAGACACTCACTTGAAGATGTTTCATGCTTAGTATCTAAACTCTAGCTATTCATCTTTTTTTTCAAAAAAGATCTTTTAAGTTTTTGTTATAAACATATAAGGAAAATGAATGACCCCCGGGGCGGGCCAATTTTGACCCCAGGGCTCTTATTTGAAGGAACTTGGTAGACATCCATTAGAACATGTTTCATGCTAAATATCTTAGCTCTAGCTCTTTGCATTCTTTAAAAGAATTTTTTTTAAGTTTTTACTATATGCATATAGGGAAAATCAATGACCCCCTGGGGCGGGGCCAATTTTGACCCCAGGGCTTTTATTTGAACAAACTTGGTAGACACCCATTAGAAGATGTTTCATGCTAAATATCTTAGCTCTAGCTCTTTGGGTTCTTTAAAAGAAGATTTTTTAAGTTTTTACTATATGCATATAAAGAAAATCAATGACCCCCTGGGGCTGGGCCAATTTTGACCCCAGGGCTTTTATTTGAACAAACTTGGTAGACACTCACTAGAAGATGTTTCATGCCAAATATCTAAGCTCTAGCTCTTTGGGTTCTTTAAAAGAAGATTTTTTTAAGTTTTTACTATATGCATATAGGGAAAATCAATGACCCCACGGGCAGGGCCAATTTTGACCCCAGGGCTTTTATTTGAACAAACATGGGTTTTTTAAAAGAAGATATTTTAAGTTTTTTCTATCGGTTGCCATGGCAACCAGAGTTCTGCATGGAATTTAATTCTTTGAACAATTTTTAAAGGTGACCACCAAAGGAACATTCATGTGAAGTTTGGATGAAATTGGCTCAGCGGTTTATGAGGAGATGTCATTTAAAGTAAAAGTTTACGGCCGGACGCCGGACGAAAAGCGATCACAAAAGCTCACTCTGTCACTTTGTGACAGGTGAGCTAAAAATTGTTCAAAAAGTTTAAGAAACAAGCAATTATCATAGTATTGCAAGCAATCCATAAGTCCCCTACCGGTTAGAACCCCATCAACATTCTGAAGGGCCATTCACTAATGTTTCAAGTTTTCTCTATTTTAAGTAATTTGTTGGAAAAGTTCTTTAAAAGTGATCACAGGAAACAGTTTTTATGAACAGACAGACAGACGGACTGAAGGACACTCTAAAGTTAATATTTGAAACATCCCTGTTACCAAAATATAACATTTTAAAAGCAAAATTCTTAAACAGGAGATAACTCTTGAATTAAAGATGCAATTTCATAAAAAAAATTCAGCTCTTTTTGACTTATCACAAATATTGTTATATTTGCCATGATTTAAGCCTATTTTTTGCCAAGGCAACTGATATTTTTTCAAAATAGGAAGAACAGATAACACTTGCATAATCTCAAGACCGCCATCTACCCATATGTCAAGTTTCATAAAAATATTTCCAGTACCTTTTTGAGTTATCACTGGATTCAGTTTATGTGTAAAATTTGCCATATTTTCAGTCTATGTGTTGCCATAGCAACCAGAATTTTCAACATAGGAAGAAAAGAAAAAGACGTGCATAATCTCAAGACTGCCATCTACCCATATGTCAAGTTTCATAAAAATATTTCCAGTACTTTTTGCGTTATCACTGGATCCAGTTTATGTGTAAAATTTGCCATATTTTCAGCCTATTTGTTGCCATAGCAACCAGAATTTTCAACATAGGAAGAAAAGAAAAAGACATGCATAATCTCCATACTCCCATCTATCCATATACCAAGTTTCATAAAAATATTTTCAGTACTTTTCAAGTTATCGCGGGATCCAGTTTTGTGGACGGACGGACTGACAGACGGACAGACGGACGGACGTACCAAAATTTGATGTTTATGAGGCAAATGAGCTCATAAACACCACCTGGACCAACGTCCATAAGCAAAATAAGCTCATAAAAACAAAAAAAAACTCTTAATTTTAAATTTTATGAGTTTATGTTCTTTATTTAACTACGGAATGAAGCTCATAATAATCAAATGTTGGCTCGGACAGACGGACGGACGGACAGACGGACGGAGGGTAAACCTAAAGTCCCCTCCGGTAAACCGGTAGGGGACTAATTATATTTCTGAAAAATGATGACATGCAATTGTTTATACTGTAAAGCACTTGTTATTGCTAATGTAAATGCTAAAGCAAATGGTAATGATAATTGTTAATGTTGATACCTGTTAAAGTTTTAATTCTGTTGTTGTATATTGTTAATTAACATATGTAGATAATTGAAAAATAAATCGAGGAAAAATATTGTGAAATTTTATGTATGCTTTGCTTACTGTATAAGATGCAGTTAATTGGCTACTAAAGATATAGTACTTTTAATCAGTTAGTTATAAAGAGTAATTGCTAATCTAATTTATACTATTCCAAATTTCATAAGAATAACTCAAAAAATAAAAAAGTTATGGCATTTTAAGTGCGGAATTAGTCATAAACATAATTATTTCGGTCCGTTCGCGGTGCGCGGCGCGCTGGCTTTCTAATAAAAAAGCATATAAAATAATTCTGAAAAAACTGCGCGTTTTTTAAGATCTTAAGAAGACATAACTTTTTTATTTTTTTAGATATTTTTAAAAGAAAACTGTTCTGGAAAGCTTATGATGAGCTCTATGTAATGAAATAAATTATTTATTTAAACAATTAGGTGAAAAAAATGATGTGTGTTGTTGCTATTTTAAGAGTGGGCCCCCTTTTTTCTCAAATGACCACCTTTTGAAAAGTTTTGGGCCCGAAGGGCTGCCTGGGACTTTGTTCTAGATTGAACACACTGTAGCTGATATTTTTTGTTAAATGGAAACAACTAACAAATAACAATTAAGATTTCTTTTCAAAAGCGCTAAACTTAGGAAAGCCTTAGGAAATTATCATTCTTATGGTGTAAGACCTTATTAATTAGATAAATATGTCATACTCTAGTAAAAACTCATAATCTTATGTCTGCCTCCCGTAATGAATTTGAAATATCTTTTTGAGAAACTTGTTAATCTATCATCACTTTCTACATTAAATAATAATGATATTTCCTCTATATGAATAAAATAGTAATCAAATGTGTGAAAATTATCAAAAAGTCAATCTATCCAAAATCTTTTGGTTTCCAGCTTGTTTGTCACCTGAAATCATTATTTTCCTATTTTTAATTCTTTTCATTGTTGGAAATTATCCATTGTCAATATTTTCTTATATTAAATTTGAGCAAAGAATATCTTTAAACAATTATTTAAAGAAAAGCCATGACCTGGGGCATTTAAGCTTTAGCTTAAACGCGGCAACTTAAATTAACATGAGCAAACTTTATGAAAGACTTATACCCACACTACAGACAATTAAGTTTGGTGATCATCCATCAATTATTTCAGAGGGGGATGGTGTTCAAAGGTTTTATCTATTTTTAGCTTTAGCGGCCCCTAAAACAGGGCCAATCAAATTAATATGAGCAAACTTGATAAAAGACTACCTAAGAATGCTAGAAACAAAATTTGGTGATCATCTATCCATTAGTTCTGTAGAAGGGGACATTTAAAGGTATTTCTATATTTAGCTTAAGCGGCCCCTAAAAGGATCCAATCAAATTAATATGAGCAAACTTGATAAAAGACTACCTAAGAATGCTACAGACAAAGTTAGGTGATCAGCCATTAATTAGTTCTGTAGAAATAGACGTTTAAAGTATTTCTATTTTTAGTGTGCAAATAAAATTAATATGAGCAAACTTGAAAAAGGACTACCCAAGAAATGCTACAGACAAAGTTTGGTGATCATTTATCAATAAGTTCTGTAGTAGAAGATGATTAAGGTTTTTCTATTTTTAGTTCTGTTGACCACTAAAAAGGGTCAATTTAAATAACATTAGCAAATTTAAGTGTGATTGTCACAAGGATGCTACAGACCAAATTTGAAGTAAATCTGCCCAGCAGTTTCAGAGAGAGAGACGATTGTTGACGCATGACGACGGACGCTGAAGCATCCCCCTTTGATACTAATAGCTCACCCTGAACCTTCGGTTCTGGTGAGCTAAAAAAAAACCTTTCGCCCCAAAAACTGAGACCATTTTTCAACTCTGGACCATAATTTGAATCTGCTATGTAAAAACCTACCAGCCAATACTGTCTTGTAAGAAATATCTAAGCTCTATCCCTTTTCGTTTTGAAGTATAAGAATTTTGAAGTGTTTTCTTTCAGTTGCCATATCATAGGTGTTTGCTTGCACTTGAATAAATATGTGCACTAAATTTCATGGTGACCAAGTTGGTAATGGGACACGTAAAACCAGATATTGGCCATGCAATGACGGACACTTCTGAACAAATTTCAGCATTTCTGACCAGATATTTGGACACTTCAGACCATACTTTAAACACTTTGTACCTAAATTGTATGGGGGATGTATCAGACCAGATTAAAATATCAATTTTTGTAATATACATGTTTTATCATTGTTTTTAACGAAGACATGGAAAAAACAACAATGTGCTATTGGGCCCAGGGCAAAAATACAACAATTATATATTTTAAATAGAAAGACGCAATTCTATAAATAGAAAATTCCATAAATAGAAACACGCAATCACGTGGTGGAGTCACGTGGTAGAGTCACGTGGTAGAGTCACATGGTAAAGTCATGTGGTGAAGTCACCTGGTAGAGTCACGTGGTGGAGTCACGTGGTAGAGTCACGTGGTGAAGTCACATGGTGAAGTCACGTGGTGGAGTCACGTGGTAAAGTCACGTGGTGGAGTTACGTGGTGGAGTCACGTGGTGAAATCACGTGGTTGAGTCACAATGTGAAGTCACGTGGTGGAGTCACGTTGGTGAAGTCACATGGTGCAGTCACATGGTAGAATCACGTGGTGAAGTCACGTGGTGGAGTCACGTGGTGAAATCACATGGTGAAAAGCACTTGGCTGGAGTCATGTGGTGAAGTCATGTGGTGAAGTCACACACGGTGGAGTCATGCGGTGGAGTCACTTGGTGGAGTCACGTGGTGGAGTCATGTGGTGGGAGCCAAGTGGTCACAGGAGTCACGTGGTGAAGTCACGTAGTGAAGTCACGTGGTAAAGTCACGTGGTGGAGTCATGTGGTGGACTCACGTGGCGGATTCAAAAAAAAAAGTCGAGCTAAAAAAAAAAACTTAAAGACATGAAAATATATTTATACTGTTATAATTTCTTTACTTCCGTAAATCCACATATATGTATAAAATACTCAATAACTGTTCTTAATTTAATTTCATCATTATTTATTTCTTGAGAATGTTTCTAAAATTTCTAGCCTACAATTAATAATTAAATTAAATTAAGTTTTTCTTCCTCACACATGGTTGATTTGTCACTGGAATTAACTCTCAAAAATCTCTATACTGACTCTAGCTCATTCTTCAATCTAGAAATTTCCCCCCTAGAAAATCTTGTACCAGTATTTATATGAAATATCTTATACTGATACACAGTCTAGCCCCAATAGATTTATAGTAACAAATAATGACAACAAAGAGGTCTCAATTCTCATGAAATCAGGTGCATTGCTAAATAAACTATAACAAGACATACATTCTCGGTGTAACTGCTTATAGTTTTTAAATCTGTCTTAAATATCGAACTCAAGTAAATTGCTTAGTGTAAATTTATACCATATTACTAGATGACAATTAACATCATAATGTTACCATTTTTGACTTTTTTTTTAAATATTTCATTTAATAGATAAAGTTTTGTAACCTTAAACTATTTTATTCACCATATAGTAATATCCTTCATTTTTACACAAACAAACTCAAAATAAAACAACAGAAAAAAAAAACATAAAATAATTCACAAAATGTCTGAAATATGTTTGAGAAGTAGTCTGCTAATAACAATTGCTTATTTTTAAAAATATATGCATGTAACTTAGCCCACTAAATAAAACATGAGTGACCTCAAATTGACCTTAGATTCCGCAAGGTGTAGAGTTAGGAAATTTTCATAAATGAGAGTATAACATGTACAAGTTTTATCAGTAAAGGAATGATAACTTGACAGTTGATAGGTTGCAGATGCTCAAGAGGATAGCTTTCTTTGCAAATGTTCAGTGGTTCTGATTAATATTTGATCCAGCATTTTTTACAAATCAAAATCAAAACTGAAAAGGGCACCAAAAATAATATAAACCACAGACAAATGTTTGTTGTTTAAAACAAACATTAAGAAATATGAAAAGAAGGGCCATGATAATCCAATGTTAATTTTTTTTTTATTCATCAATCTAAAAACTCTGACTTAATTTCATATAGTAGATAGGGTATTTAGTATTTTTTTTTTTCTTTGATTAAGACTCATATCTTTTGTTCAAATTCTGTCATGATTTTGCAATCACACTGCCTAAATGGTCAGGCATACTTTGGCTTTTCTCACAGATTCATTCACATACACTTGATTTACATTTTTCCTTTGTTTGTTTTGAAATCCCTATATTATTATATATTTATACTATTTTTTTTTACTAATATCAAATTAGCATAATTATAATTATATAGACTATAAATGTCATTTAAGCACCATGCCTCCAGATTCATGCTATTTTTCATGAAAAGAAAAAGTATTAACAGTATAATATTGTGATGTGCCCCCTTCTGTTTGGGGGTTAGAAGGGGGCGGTCGTCCCCCTCATCGCCAAGAAAATTTTGGACTTGTGAGAGGCTAAAAATGACCCCAGGCCACGGTAACAGAAAATTTAAGACTGAGCAAGTTGTTACAAAGGCAATGGTCCACAGTCAACATTTGTGCCAAGTTTGATTAGTATTGAAGCATTTTTCATAGTTTCATAGCAGTTTGAACTTGTAACAGGAGGCTTAAATTTAATGAAAACGGCCATTTTTCACAATATGCTCAAGAGGGAAAGGGGTTAATGAAGACCACCATGGGGACTGGACCAAAGTGGTCATAATTTAGTCATGTTGAATGAACAAACAATATGTATCCCAGATTAGCCAAAATATTTCAAGGAATTTAGGCTTCAGAAAAATGTATTAAGACATTAAGAAAAGTAAAAATAGTCAATATTTAATTAATTATTTACATGTAATGTGTGATTTATGACTGATTTTGCAATACCAATCGCTATAATTCTACTGTGTAATTTTACTGCGTTATTTACGCAGTAAAAGGTATTTATTATGTATATTATGACCTCTTTTTGGTAATTTACGTGAATTGTAAGTGCCGTTTGCAATGTGTAAATTACTTTCTTTGTTCACTTCACAATTTTTTACTTTTAAACATATTTTCAAAATTTTCATGAAAACTAGCATGAATCTGGAGGCTGCAGCTGCTTTAACCTACAAATACAATATACAGTCCAACCCCGGTTATTCGACAACCCTTTATTCGAATACCCGGCATTATCCGAAGTAGATCGGCGGTCCCGTTTTTATCTCTATATAAAACAATATAAATACAAGCGTATTATTAGAAATACATTATCATAATACCTCCTTTTTTTCGAAGTCAAATTTTGAACCCTATTATACAATTATGTAAGAATTTCACACCTATTATTCGAAGCCAGCCTAATTATTATTCAAAGCCAGACTAATTGGCACAGATCCATTTGCTTACCGGTCGACTTGTGAAAAATATCAACAGTCATGCATGTATTTAGACAATCATGATAATAACTCTTTGTGTGTTCTTTAATCAACTTTAATTATCAACAAGAGCCACCGCCGGGTGGGGGCAACGCTCGAATTTTTACTTTCTCTAAAAGCAAACAAAGAAATGTTTGAACAAAATATTAACGTTTCCTTTTTTATAAAATTAATCATTCTGTTTTGTCACATTAGTTTTGTCTATATATTTTATTATTATATAAATTTACTAATTTATATACATAAATAGAGACACTCAATTAGAAGTCACATGGTGGTGTCACGTGGTGAAGTCTCGTGGTGGTGTCACGTGGTGGAGTCACGTGGTGGAGTCACGTGGTGAAGTCACGTGGTGGTTTCACGATGTGAAGTCATGTGGTGGTGTCAAGTGGTGGAGTCCAGTGGTGTAGTCATGAGGTGATGTCATGTGGTGAAGTCACGTGGTGTAGTCATGTGGTGGTGTCATGCTGTAGAGTCACGTGGTGGAGTCACATGGTGGAGACACTTGGTTGAGTCACATACTGGAGTCATGTGGTGGAGTCACGTGGTTGAGTCATGTGGTGTAGTCATGTGGTGTAGTCACATGGTGGAGTCACATGGTGGTGTCACTTGGTGGTGTCACGTGTAAGTCACGTGGTGGAGTCACATGGTGGATTCACGAGGTGGTGTCATGTGGAAGTCACGTGGTGGAGTCACAAGAGTCACAAGGTGGAGTCACATGGTGTAGTCATGTGGTGTAGTTTCGTGGTGAAGTCACGTGGTGGAGTCATGTGGTGGTGTCAAGTGTTGGAGTCACGTGTTGGAGTCACGTGGTGGAGTCACATTGTGGAGTCACGTGGTGTGGTGGAGTCACGTGGTGGTGTCACATTGTGGAGTCACGTGGTGAAGTCCATGGTGAAGTCTTGATAAGTATGTTCTGTTATAATATGAAGTTGATCCCTTCAATAATAGCAAAGTAACAGCCAGTTACAGCCAAAACAAAGTCAAGGTCATTCATGAGTGAAGGTCAAGGTCTGTCAGGTTATTTTTAAGGGTTATCCTTGAAGATTACTATGTTCAAGTTTGAAGACAATCCATTCAAAAATAACTAAAGTTACAGCCAATAAATAGCCCAAAACATGAAAATTTCAATAATTTGACCTTCAAAGTCAAGGTCATTTATGAGTGAAGGTCAAGGTCTGTTGGGTTATTTTTAAGAGTTATCCTTAAAGATTATTATGTTCATGTTTGAAGACAATCCATTCAAAAATAACACAGTTACAGCCAATAATAGCCAAAAACATGAAAATTTAAATAATTTGACCTTCAAAGTCAAGGTCATTTAAGTGTGAAGGTCAAAGTCTGTCGCATTATTTTAAGGGGATATCCCTGAAGATAATTATGTTCAAGTTTGAAGACAATCCATTCAAAAATAACAAAGTTACAGCCAATATTATAGCCAAAAACATGAAAATTTCAATAATTTGTCCTTCAAAGTCAAGGTCATTTATGAGTGAAGGTCAAGGTCTGGCTGGTTATTTTTAAGGGATATCCTTGAAGATTATTATGTTCAAGTTTGAAGACAATCCATTCATAAATAACAAAGTTACAGCCAATAACAGCATGAACAAGCAAAATTTGGACCTTTAACCTTGAAGGTCAAGGTCATTTATGGATGAAGGTCAAGGTTAGTGTGGTCTACTGAAAGGTCTTGTCCCAAGGGTTGTTGTGGCCAAGTATGAAGACAATACACCAAGAAATAAAAAAGTTATGATCCAGGTACAAGTTTGCGAACGGCAACACCGACCTGACTATAACAATATACCTCTGCTTTAAAAAAAAAAAAAAAAAAGTCGAGCTAAAAATGAAAAGCTATGCACCGTGTCCGATTTTGTGATGGTATTGCTTGAAGATGACAGCAATAATTTTCGTACATATGAATTTGTCAAAACATCCAATACATTTTTTTCATTAATTGTAATGCTACATGAGAGCCTTTATCCTAATTGAAAATACCAGAGTTTAGCTGTAAATACTGTGACAACACGGCCATTATCAAGGCTTTGCGTGAAACGAAACAGTACATAATGTAGAATAAAATGCAAGCATTTATGTCTTCAATGTCAATACAATAATGTACACACATCTTTTTTTTAATATTTATTTTTTCTCAATTGATTCCAGGAAGAAAGTGTGTTTGCTATAATTAGTCAAAGTGGAGTAGTTTTCATCTATCACAATACTCCGATTTCGATTATTCGAACCCATCGATTATTCGAAGTAAATATTCAGTCCCAGGCACTTCGAATAAACGGGCCTTGATAATGGCCGTGTTGACACTACAGTATTTACAGCTTAACTCTGGTATTTTGGATTAGGAATTAAAGGCTCTCATGTACCGTTACAATTAATGACAAAAATGTTTTGGATGTTTTGACAAATTTACATATACGGTATGTATGAAAGTTGTTGCTGTCATCTTCACGCAATAACAGCACGGTGCATTGCTTTTCATTTTCGGCAATTAAAGTTGATTAAAAACACACAAAGAGTTATTATCATGATTGTCTAAATACACGCATGACTGTTTATATTTTTCACAAGTCGACCGGTCAGCGAGTGGATCTGCGCCAATTAGTCTGGCTTTGAATAATAATTAGACTGGCTTCGAATAAAAGGTGTGAAATTGTTTCATAATTGTAAAATCGGGACCGAAATTTTACTTCGAAAAATAGGAGGTATTCGGATAATGCATTTCGAATAATACGCTAGTATTTTTGTGACGATTGTTCTCTTCAGCCTTGATTCTGTAATGATATTAAGTGGTTTAGTACCTAAATTGTCGGTAAATTAAATTGTAAACAAATATGCTATCTTGTGTTTAAAAGTAGAGTTTGATCTAAAAAATACATAAAAACTAAATGAATAGATTTAACAACTTATTCGTAGCATAATTTGATATAACGGGCATATTTTTATTATTTCTAAAATATTAGAACAATTCGTACTTAAAATCATTCGAACTCAATGCCATTCGTACCAATATTCGAACCATTATCAATATCTCTTGGATGCTTGATTTCTTCAACTTCAGTAAACGATCATAAAATATAACTACATAATTGGGTATAAATAGAGCTCAAAGCTGCGGACGATCAGTCTCTGTCCAGCTGCCGAAGTGTCAACAACACAGAAATAATTAATTAATATTTTAGTTTAATTACTTGGGTTCTTGCACTATTTACGAAGTATTTCAATTGCATCAATTTAACATTGCGTTAGGTGTAATTGTTATTACTAAAGTATTGAAAACTCGATATCCAAGTGGTTTTTCTATATATATATTAAATAGCCTAAAAAGTGTCACCCTAATTTTATATCAAGTTCAAGGATCACTTATTACCATTGAAGCACATTACTGTTATAACATTAGTTAATTAAACTTGATTCCAAAGTTTAAACAAATTGTTGTATAATCATTTGTAACCAATCAACTGGCAAAGTATCCATAAGAAAAATTATATATAACTGCTAGCCCGTGCACGTTACATTTTTATTGATTATATAGAGATAAAAACGGGACTGCCGATCTACTTCTGATAATGCCGGGTATTCGAATAAAGGGTTGTCGAATAACCTGGGTCAGACTGTAAATCATAAATGTAGTGTAAACATTTTGCCATTTGCCATGTGTGAATTTTACTTTATCTATACAGTGTATAAACTTCCGAATTCCGGAAGTTCTGAAATCCGGAAACTTCTAAAAACAGAACAATTTTTTCGGTCCCGATTTTTTCCCTTTTATTTTCTATTAATATAATACTTCTGAATTCCGGAACTTCTAAATTTTGAATTCCGGACGATATTTTCGTAAAATTAGAGTCAAAATCACAAGCTGTGAAATGGTATGTTTGAAGTGATGCAGTTAATATAGTAGTGTTTATTAACAGATTTAATGACAATTATAGGGATTTTATTGCATTTGATGTACTAATTAATTTACTAGGATTGGACAATATGTAAGTTTATGCAATTAACAACATTTCTACAAACTGATAGAAATTCAAAGGCATTTGCAGGACTGGTAAGAATGAGCAAACTTTAATTATTAATAATGAACAAGGGTGCCAGTCACAAAATACGCCCGTTTACGAAAGCTTTAGATGGAGATGGGGGCATTATGGATAAGTGTTATCTAGCAAGCAAGTTTTTATTCTTGGCACTGCGTTGTTAAATGAACCTTAAAACAAATTAGTAGGGAAGATATGCACAGGATGTGTGACCTTGACCTTGGTCACAGGGACATGAATTTTATGCACGGCACTCAGCCTTACAATGATGAACATTTGTGCCAAATTATATTGAAATCCCTCTATGCATGTAGAAGTTTTGCTCCAGACAAGTGTTTTTCTATGAGCTCTAACTGTGACCTTCACCTTTGACCTAGAGACTTGGTTCATGTGCAGGGCACTACGTCTCATGGTGGTGAACAATTCTATAAAGTAACATTAAAATTCCTCCATGCATGTAGAAAATATGCTCCGGACAACATCTGGATATTTAATCATCTCCAGTGACCTTGACCTTGCAAATATTAACCTAAATTAAATGTGTCACACCTGTAGTCATGATAGTTACCATTTGTGCTACAATCCATCAACAAGAAAAGCATTGATGCAAAGCATCAAAGGGCGATGCCAAAAAGAATTTGATCCAGGTTTGCACCTAAATACTTAACAAAAGATGTGTACTTTATAGCAGTACCATTTCTTGTGACCTGGAGGCTTGGCCCAGTTTATGTTGAAACTTAAACCAAAAAGAATAGACTCTGTCTTGCCAAGATGCAAAGACAATTTATAGTCAATAAACCTATCTTAAGATTTACTTTAACAGATACAAGGATACTTGAGTCATCATCATATAATGACAGGCACAAGTATCACACCTGGGAAGAAAAAATATGACCAGATTAATAAAAGATCTGTGTTCATCTTAAAAGTGTCAAAAACCAAAAAAAAAATGTAAATAATGATCCCCTTTAAAAATATACTATTAACTTAAAGTATATTTTTAAAGGGGGTCATCATTTACAATTTTTTTTTGGTTTGTGACACTTTTAAGATGAACACAGGTTTTTTTATCAATCTGGTAATATTTTTTGTATTTTCTGATCGTAAGATCAGTAAATACATAGCTAACATCCACGGTCCTAAGGACTGTTAGGAAATTTTGTGTTAGACCGTGGATGTTAGCTATGTATTTACTGATCTTAAACAACGCAAAGTAGTTCTCACTCAAAACTGCTTAAAAACCAGCAATTTAAAAGAAAGAATATTTTTTAATGTAGGCATTTAACGAATTACAGTGCATTAAAAGTTTAGACTAGTCAATAGAAATATGAGGTTACAATCACAAATTTCGCGGATGAATATCTTTTTTACCCAATGAAAAATGTTCGGCTATTTCCGTAAAGCTTCGGATTATCGTGAATATCATTTTAATCAATGAAAATGCTATTTTTAGCTATGTCGATTAATGAATACTCCAGAGTGTAGTACACAAATAAATCTGACTGTCGAGTAGTGGAATATATACATGTAGGACTGTTTTGGCGAGAAGATTTTCACTAAATTATTTTCATCAGTGTTAAACAACAGGTTTATCGTGAACAAAATACCTCGAAATTAATAAGGATTGCAAACACGAAATGGAAATTCTCAATTTAGAATTGCATAATGTATTCGTTTTTATTCAAAGTAAATATGTATTACTTCGCCGTGGTGCAGAGGTAAGCGGTCTCGTTGAGGGTGTGAGAGGCCAATGGTTCAAATCCTAGTCGAGGCAATTCTATTTTTTTTTTCATGCAAAATTCCATATGTATCAATCTCAAACTGTTATAGAAGAAAATCAAAACGCTGTCGCTGCGTAAGATGAATTATAGTATATAAAAATAAACTTATATAGGAAAGTACATACAGATAGTCAGTAATTGATTTAGATTGCAAAGATCAGAAAATACCATAGAGCTGCAGCCCTTTGATTCTTCCCAGGTCTGATACTTGTGCCTGTGCATATAATAAAAGCTTATTGCTTAGGGTTGCAGACATGTCATACATAAAAGAGGACCTAAAATGAACATCAGGGGGACACCATAGGTATTCAGAGAGATTAGGAGTACCAGCCACATTCACCAGCTGCTATCAGAGATAAGACTTGAACCATGCAAGAATGTCATTACATATGGCAGATGCTTGAAGAGATGAAGAAGAAGAAACAAGAACTTCTTCATGTGCAGTTTAGTGTGATCAACTGTACCAAATGCTTTTTGTAGATTTAAAAGTATCACGCAATACTACCTTTGTCCATTTCAAATTAAATGCAATCTATTAAATGAATCAAACATGTGTCAGTTGAAAAGCCACTTCTAAACCCTGACTCGAACCCATGACTTTCAGAAGACCAACTGAGCTATCCGGCCGGCTACACATTTTCTCTTTAATAATGAAACAGTTCTAAACCTTAACCTTTTTCCCCACTATATTGATTCATGTACTTGAATTTCTGATGTTTACAGAGCATAGTGAATTAAACTCATGGTTATTTGCAGTAACAGGATGAGAAAAACTTTTAGCTTGACCAGAACTCAAACCTGTGACCCACAGAATAATGTACCGCGGCTGTAGCGATTGAGCTATCTGGCCGCTTACACATTTTCTCCCCTAAATAGTAAACAGTTCTAAACCGTGACAGATATTTAGATTTTTAAAGTAACAGATATTTAATTCTTAATTAATAAATAAGAAAAAAAAAAACCTTACATACTCATAGTCTTAATTAAAATAACAATTTATATAATTATTATTGTATAATTATTTTTACAAAATAGGGCTAAGACAGTTATTGGTTGTGCCATTATTTATAACAGGTCAATTTGAAAGAGAATATATTGCCTGCTGCACAGTAAATGGGCCAATTGTGTTAGCATCTAAGTCAAAAAATAAAGTTAAACATACAAGACAATATTTGCTCTTTTTAAGTACCTTAGTAGGGTGTCTATGACAATATTTTTGGAAAGAAAGGATAACTTTTTGGATACTTTTTTCAAATATTACATCTCTTGCCGACTGTGTGGGTAGGGGACGGATGTTACAAAGATATACTAAAAGTCTGAATATCTTACAGTTTATAATAAAAATTGTATTATTTCTCTTTATTCTATTAAAATATTATGTGTTCTGATTAATGTTACAAAAAAACTCCAGAAAATTCATCCTAAATATAAAAATATTTGCTTTCAAATTTTCAGTATTTTTCACACAAAATGAAATTTTCAAACATGTTAGAAACAGAGAGAAATTAAACAAGGATAGGTACACCAAATCATACTTAAATCAAATATGCAAACACATATCTTATAAAACAGTAGAAATTATAGGACTTTCTTTTGTATATTTCTTGTCAGATAACCTAAAAATGAATTGTATCGGGGGGACGGATGTTACATTTTTGGGGGGACGGATGTTACACTAGATGTTTAAAGCTCATAGTTCATACTCTTTTTTGGTTTTATTTTAAAGTAATACAATTTATAAGAGTATATGCTTTGTACAGTACAATAAATGTAAAAAAATTGAACAAATTATGAGAAAAATACCAGACAATTATGGAGTTTCTTACTATTTGCGTTTCACAATGAAAAGTTGCATTGACTTAGTTTTCTTCCATTTATCTTACATTTGAATGAACATTGAAATGTTTGGAATAAAATAAAAACATTGCTAATTAAACAAAAGAATCTTTGTTTCAAGATAATGCATTAGCATTAAAAAGAAAATGTCATACCAACAGTACCTTTCTATACATGAAATTATTTACAAAATTCTTTTAAATTAGTTAAATAATAAAATTTATTTTTGTAAAAGATATGATACAGTGTGAAGTAAATAAGTTTTCAGATTGAAAAATATGCAAGCTTGAATTTCTCATTACTAAATACATAAATTATATACAATTAAAATTTTCATTAAAAATTATAAGATTTTAAATTGCTGCAATTAAGTTCTATCGATTTGATGAAATTTTAAGTAAACAAGAAATGTTTGTTAAACATGTATGCCCCCTGTCGGAAGCCAATTAGTCATGTGATCAGGTTATTATGCTTGACTTCTGACCCAGTGAACAAACAATTAATAAGGGTTATCTAGTATCTACTGGTCATGACTAGTCACAAGGTAATAATTATTGTGACCCTATAGGTTGTGTGCAGCAATTTAAGTTACATTGTATTACAAATCTTACCAAATAATATATGCATAAATTTTATGAATCATGTAGGCCTCATTAATGACAGCCAAGTTGTTGACCCCTTGACCCCAAAATCAATAGGGCATCTGCTGGCAATGACCAATCATCATACCAAGTATGAAGTTTCTAGGCCTAAGCGTTCTTTAGTTATTGATTGGAAACTGTTTTTACCTACAAGGTCAATGTGACCTTGACCTTTAACCCCAAAATCAATAGGAGACATCTGCTGGTCATGACCAATCATCATACCAAGTTTGAAGTCCCTAGGCCTAAGGGTTCTCTAGTTATTGTTTGCTAACCGTTTTTACCTACAAGGTCAATGTGACCTTGACCTTTGACCCCTTGACCAAAAATCAATAGGGGTCATCTGCTGGTCATGACCAATCACCATACCAAGTTTGAAGTTCCTAGGCCTAAGCGTTCTTTAGTTATTGATCAGAAACTGTTTTTACTTACAAGGTCAATGTGACCTTGACCTTTGAACCCTTGACCCAAAACTCAATAGGAGTCATCTGCTGGTCATGACCAATCATCATACCAAGTTTGAAGTTCCTAGACCTAAGCGTTTTTAGTTAATTGATCGGAAACCGTTTTTACCTACAGGGTCAATGTGACCTTGACCTTTGACCCCTTGACCCCAAAATCAATAAGGGTCATCTGCTGGTCATGACCAATCACCATACCAAGTTTGAAGTTCCTAGGCCTAAGGGTTCTTAAGTTATTGATCGGAAATCGTTTTTACCTACAAGGTCAATGTGACCTTGACCTTTGACCCCTTGACCCAAAAATCAATAGGGGTCATCTACTGATCATGACCAATCACCATACCAAGTTTGAAGTTCCTAGGCCTAAAGGTTCTTTAGTTATTAATCGGAAACCGTTTTTGCTTACAAGGTCAATGTGACCTTGACCTTTGACCCCTTGACCCCAACATCAATAGGGGTCATCTACTGATCATGACCAATCACCATACCAAGTTTGAAGTTCCTAGGCCTAAGGGTTCTTTAGTTATGGATCGAAAACCATTTTTGCTAACATGGTCAATGTGACCTTGACCTTTGACCCCTTGACCCCAAAATCAATAGGGGTCATCTACTGATCATGACCAATCACCATACCAAGTTTGAAGTTCCTAGGCCTAAGGGTTCTTTAGTTATTGATCGGAAACCGTTTTTGCTTACAAGGTCAATGTGACCTTGACCTTTGACCCCTTGACCCCAAAATCAATAGGGGTCATCTACTGATCATGACCAATCACCATACCAAGTTTGAAGTTCCTAGGCCTAAGGGTTCTTTAGTTATTGATCGGAAACCGTTTTTGCTTACAAGGTCAATGTGACCTTGACCTTTGACCCCAAAATCAATAGGGGTCATCTACTGATCATGACCAATCACCATACCAAGTTTGAAGTTCCTAGGCCTAAGGGTTCTCTAGTTATTGTTTGCTAACCGTTTTTACCTACAAGGTCAATGTGACCTTGACCTTTGACCCCTTGACCAAAAATCAATAGGGGTCATCTGCTGGTCATGACCAATCACCATACCAAGTTTGAAGTTCCTAGGCCTAAGCGTTCTTTAGTTATTGATCAGAAACTGTTTTTACTTACAAGGTCAATGTGACCTTGACCTTTGAACCCTTGACCCAAAACTCAATAGGGGTCATCTGCTGGTTACGACCAATCATCATACAAAGTTTGAAGTTCCTAGGCCTAAGCGTTTTTAGTTAATTGATCGGAAACCGGATTTTACCTACAGGGTCAATGTGACCTTGACCTTTGACCCCTTGACCCAAAAATCAATAGGGGTCATCTGCTGGTCATGACAAATTACCATACCAAGTTTGAAGTTCCTAGACTTAAGGGTTCTTAAGTTATTGATCGGAAATCGTTTTTACCTACAAGGTCAATGTGACCTTGACCTTTGACCCCTTGACCCAAAAATCAATAGGGGTCATCTACTGATCATGACCAATCACCATACCAAGTTTGAAGTTCCTAGGCCTAAAGGTTCTTTAGTTATTAATCGGAAACCGTTTTTGCTTACAAGGTCAATGTGACCTTGACCTTTGACCCCTTGACCCCAACATCAATAGGGGTCATCTACTGATCATGACCAATCACCATACCAAGTTTGAAGTTCCTAGGCCTAAGGGTTCTTTAGTTATGGATCGAAAACCATTTTTGCTAACATGGTCAATGTGACCTTGACCTTTGACCCCTTGACCCCAAAATCAATAGGGGTTCATCTACTGATCATGACCAATCACCATACCAAGTTTGAAGTTCCTAGGCCTAAGGGTTCTTTAGTTATTGATCGGAAACCGTTTTTACTTACAAGGTCAATGTGACCTTGACCTTTGACCCCTTGACCCCAAAATCAATAGGGGTCATCTACTGATCATGACCAATCACCATACCAAGTTTGAAGTTCCTAGGCCTAAGGGTTCTTTAGTTATTGATCAGAAACCGTTTTTGCTTACAAGGTCAATGTGACCTTGACCTTTGACCCCAAAATCAATAGGGGTCATCTACTGATCATGACCAATCACCATACCAAGTTTGAAGTTCCTAGGCCTAAGGGTTCTTTAGTTATTGATCGGAAACCGTTTTTGCTAACAAGGTTCAATGTGACCTTGACCTTTGACCCCTTGACCCCAAAATCAATAGGGGTCATCTACTGATCATGACCAATCACCATACCAAGTTTGAAGTTCCTAGGCCTTATGGTTCTTTAGTTATTGATCGGAAACCGTTTTTGCTTACAAGGTCAATGTGACCTTGACCTTTGACCCCTTGACCCCAAAATCAATAGGGGTCATCTTCTGATCATGACCAATCACCATACCAAGTTTGAAGTTCCTAGGCCTAAGGGTTCTTTAGTTATCACTCGGAAACCATTTGGTCTACGGACCGACGGACCGACAAGTGCAAAGCAATATACCCCCTCTTCTTCGAAGTGGGGGCATAATTAATGTGGAATGTTAGCAGCATTATTCAAAGATTTCATTATGATTCAGTATCATAATCTCATTATTTGTAACTTTTAATAATTCTCTGTGTAAATATTTCAGTGTACATGAACTGCTTTAACTTAATGAATTAATTTGTCATTCAATAAAATTTATAGGTGCAAAATAATTTTTACAGAATAATTTTCACAATTATTCCAACTTTTTCATTACAGGAAACCTTACCTTATCCTTTACTTACAAGTTTCTTTCACTTATTAACAATAATTAAATGGGTCAAATTGTATGAAAAAATGTGCTTGAGTTTTTTTGGGGGGAAAAATAATCTAAAAATTTAAATCAGGGTGTTGAATTATATTTTTTTATTTGTTTATTTTTCAGTGACTACATATTTAGCCTATAAAATTTTGAAGTTCAATAAATCCTTTGACTTAAATGATCTTCAACTTTATTACTTAATGACAGACATTCTTGAAACAGATAATTATGGTAGTATTTCCCACTGTTTTAAGCATAATATATATCACCCTTAATTGGCACCCGTACTGTTTTGTAATATACCACACTTCCCAATATACACAGCTCCCAATATACAGCTTGTTAACTTCCAATAAAGTGCAAGCCCCTTCTGTGTGTATAGAGTTAGGATCCATATCCAACTGTTTTATGAGGGGCTGGGATACATGGTTTGTTAACTATTTCAGGTTTAAGAATTTATGTTTTAACAATTGACCAATTTTAATCACAAAGATACTTTCAACATCTCTATCTTTGGCACCTCTTTCTATATAATTATCCTGTTATAAATTTTGTGTTTGTTTCTCCTAGTTTTTTTAAATAGTATTTTATTTGTTGTGTGAAACATTCCTATACAGTTGCAAAGCTTACTACTTCTCTATCATGCATCATAAGAACAAGATAAGTTTAGTATTACTGTAAAAAGAATTTTTAGTTCAATTCTGTAACATCTGTCCCCTTCTGTACCCTTAGTTTGTAAACACAGAATAACAAAAGATTATATTTGTTATAAATTCATATAAGCTTAAATATTATCTTAATAAACTCATAGGTCCACTTGATGTTAAAAAATAAAATATAAATTTTATTTCAAAGTAAATAATTTTGTTATCAGAGCAAAAAATACTGTTTTTTTTTTCAAAATTAAGGAATTTCGTGTTCACAAATAATATTTTTTTTTATAAATACATCATTTCAGTGCTTTATTTCTGTTATTTCTTCATTTTTCATTGTAACTTTGGTGTTTTAGTGTAAAAACCCCTTCCAGTTACAGTTTATGTGAGATTTAATAAGCATCTTATATAGGGGGACGGATGTTACGGGGACAGATGTTACAGACAACTTTTACATTATTGTATTTTTTTTCTCATAAACATACAAATTGGCATTTTTTATAACATTTTCATTGTAAGGCTATCATTAAGCACCAGAAACATTGTTTTTTACGAGTATTGTTATATAATTGGATATTTTATGAGAGGGGGACGGATGTTACAGTTTTTTTCATCACAAAATTTTTTTTTACCACTAAAATGCCTATTTTGGTAAAAATGTTTGAAAATTTGAATTGAAAACACTTAATATATGTTTTTAATTCATATTTCATTAGATTGAGACAATAAAGTACTATTTTATTTGTAATTGCTTAAAGGTATACTTGTTTGCTTAACAACTGAATTTTGAAAAAACTGATGCATTACAAAAGTCTGATTTTACTTAAATCACCTTAACAATAAACAAGGGGCCATGATGGCCCTGGGGTCGCTCACCTGAACATAGGCCCTCAGGGCCAGGCCAGTTTAAACCAAAGGGCTTTTATTTGAACAAACTTGGAAGACACCCATTAGAAGATATTTCATGATGTTAAGATTTTACTATACACAAATTATGAATAACAATGACTTTTGCCCCCCCCCCCCCCCTCCCCCTGGCAGGGCCAATTTTAACCCAAGGGCTTTTATTTGAACAAACTTGGTAGACATCCATTAGAACATGTTTCATGCTAAATATCTCAGCTCTAGCTATTTGGGTTCTTTAATAGAAGATTTTTAACTTTTTACTCTATAATGTATATAGGGAAAATCAATGACCCCTGGGACGGGGCCAATTTTGACCCCAGGGCTTTTATTTGAACAAATTTTGTAGACACCCATTAGAACATGTTTTATGCTAAATATCTTAGCTCTAGCTCTTTGGGTTCTTTAAAAGAATTTTTTTAAAGTTTTTACTATATGCATATAGGGAAAATCAATGACCCCCTGGGGCGGGGCCAATTTTGACCCCAGGGCTTTTATTTGAACAAACTTGGTAGACACTGATAAGAAGATGTTTCATGCTTAATATCTTAAGTCTAGCTCTTTGGGTTCTTTAAGAGAAGATTTTTTAAAGTTTTTACTAAATGCATATAGGGAAAATCAATGACCCCCTGGGGCTGGGCCAATTTTGACCCCAGGGCTTTTATTTGAACAATCTTGGTAGACACTTATTAGAAGATGTTTCATGCTTAATATCTTAGGTCTAGCTCTTTGGGTTCTTTAAAAGAAGATTTTTTAAAGTTTTTACTATATGCATATAGGGAAAATCAATGACCCCCTGGGACGGGACCAATTATGACCCCAGGGCTTTTATTTGAACAAACTTGATAGACATCCATTAGAACATGTTTCATGCTAAATATCTCAGCTCTAGCTATTTGGGTTCTTTAATAGAAGATTTTTAACTTTTTACTCTATGTATATAGGGAAAATCAATGACCCCTGGGACGGGGCAAATTTTGACCCAAGGGCTTTTATTTGAACAAATTTTGTAGACACCCATTAGAACATGTTTTATGCTAAATATCTTAGCTCTAATGCTTTGGGTTCTTTAAAAGAATTTTTTTAAGTTTTTACTATATGCATAAAAGGAAAATCAATGACCCCCTGGGGCGGGGCCAATTTTGACCCCATGGGCTTTTATTTGAACAAACTTGGTAGACACTGATAAGAAGATGTTTCATGCTTAATATCTTAGCTCTAGCTCTTTGGGTTCTTTAAGAGAAGATTTTTTTAAGTTTTTACTATATGCATATGATAGGGAAAATCAATGAACCCTGGAGCAGGGCTAATTTTGACCCCAGGGCTTTTATTTAAACAAACTTGGTAGACATCCATTAGAACATGTTTTACACCAAATATCTAAGCTCTAGCTTTTTGGGTTTTGTAGAAAAAGATTTTTTTAACTTTTTACTATATGCATAAAAGGAAAATCAATGACCCCCTGGGGCGGGGCCAATTTTGACCCCAGGGCTTTTATTTGAACAATCTTGGTAGACACTTATTAGAAGATGTTTCATGCTTAATATCTTAGGTCTAGCTCTTTGGGTTCTTTAAAAGAAGATTTTTTTAAGTTTTTACTATATGCATATAAGGAAAATCAATGACCCCCTGGGGCAGGGCCAATTTTGACCCCAGGGCTTTTATTTGAACAATCTTGGTAGACACTCATTAGAAGATGTTTCATGCTTAATATCTTAGGTCTAACTCTTTGGGTTCTTTAAAAGAAGATTTTTTTAAGTTTTTACTATATGCCTATAGGGAAAATCAATGACCCCCTGGGGTGGGGCCAATTTTGACCCCAGGGCTTTTATTTGAACAATCTTGGTAGACACTCACTAGAAGATGTTTCATGCCAAATATCTAAGCTCTAGCTCTTTGGGTTATCTAGAAGAAGATGTTTAAAGTTTTTTCTTTTGGTTGCCATGGCAACCAGAGTTCTGCATGGAATGGAATTCTTTGAACAACTTTGTTAAGGCTTCACACAAGGAGCATCCCTGTGAAGTTTTATAATGATCTGCCTTATGGTTTCAGAGGAGATGTCGTTTGAAAAGTGTGAACGGACAACGGACGACGTACGACGGACGACAGACGACGGACGGAGAGTGATCCTAATAGCTCACCCTGAGCATATGCTCAGGTGAGCTAAAAACCAGGATGATGTATACCAAGTATTATATATCACTGGAAAGGTTATTAAATTTTCTATGTGCATGAAAAAAAAATTAAGTGATAAATTAAAACAGATAATAGCGGTGTTCATTCTAAAAACACCAAAAAAACAGATGCTAACACATTACATGTAAAATTGGACATTTTTAGGGTATAAAAATGTCTGTATCTTTATTTTGGGTAATGCCATCACAAAAAAATTTGGGGCACATTTGCTTTATAGTAAGTCCTATATAAAAACACCAAAAAAATAATAGAAAATGCAATATATTTTTTGAAAAGCCTGCATTACATGTATTTTTGAAAAATTGGCCCATTTACTGTGCAGCAGGCAATATCTGTGCTAATACATGTTCAATATCTATGATAAGAAATTTTATGAAGGCTGATTTGTATTTTACATCAAGGGCACCTGGCGAAAACATGAAAATGCAACAAACGAACAACTTTGTGGTAGATTGTATTTTCATGTTTTCATCTGGCGCCCAGTTAATTTTTGTACTTTGTTGGTTTTCATGTGGCACAAATCACCCACTATAAAATTTAGTGTTCAAATTTATTCAAGGACAAGTATCTGAATCTACTCTATGAAAAGTATGTTGTCGGGTTGACACAGGAGACCTGGAGATTGAGACCGGTGTCCCTCCATTACAAATAGATATTAAGGCAGAAGCTGTCCTTTTCAAACTATGCACATGTTAGAAAAAAATTAGAATAACTATTCAGAACATGATTTTTTGAGGCTTTATCAATTATATTGCTTGATCCAAGTTTCAGGACATTTTCAATCAATACATGTATTATCATTTATAACTTTAAATGAAAGTCTCATCTCTTTAATAATAATGACATAACTGCAACTCTTTAAATTCAGAAATATTATAAGTCTCATCATACCAATATACTAAGATATAAATGTATGCACAGGGCTTTTTTTTGCTATATAACTGTAGCCGTTTAACGGCTACTTCCCCAGCTGAAAAAAAATTCCCCTTGAGCTAAAAAATTCCCCTTGGTCTGAATAAAATCAACTATTATGGCTTGCTTGTTTAAAAAATCATATTTTCGTTCAAATAGTTCAATTTTTATAGGCCTACAGTGTTTGATATTACCGATTGTCCTGCAAGTAAAAAAAGTCCAATGCCGACGATGGGCAATCCTCTCCATTACGCTGATCATATCTCTAAACATTCTGTCTGTGTGAGAATTCTCCTCAAAATATGCAGACATTTGTAAAAGTATGTTATATTATTTATTCTTATAGATTTCAATCATAGTCTGGAGGAACATGGAGTTATATTAATACCAACAATCGGCAAAATATTCTATTATCACATATTTTCGCGACCTCCTTCCTGTTTGATTTTCGGCTTGAATTTGGAGAGGAATGTGTTAGTTTAAGTAAATAAATTTCAAAACATAAAACAGTCAATTGATTTTTGTGCATTAACTGTCAAAATGTCCTTTGATAATCATCATCTAATTAATTTAGCACTTAATGCAGTTTTTACATAGAAAAATCAAAGCAACCATTCTGAAATAAGTAGGGGAGGTGTGTGAGGAGGTTACAACACTGTTGAAGCTTGGCAACAGCACAAATGATATTCACTCAAGTGAATTCAACTAAATAAAAAAAGTGGTTTTGTATGTTTAAGGAATTCAAGGCCAAAAATCTGAACTGTTTTCATTGTTTATGACTCGCCTGACTCTTAGGGCATGTGTTTATTGTTAATTTTAAAGTTATTAACTCATTTTTTAATGTAATAGATTTTCCCCAAAATGTATTTTTATCGCGCATTTTTTCCCCAACTGAAAGGCCAGGCCGTTTCCCCAAAATTGAAAAAAAAGCCCTGATGCACATAACATTAATAATTCCAAGTTTCTATTAAATAAATATGAAATATTGGGTATATATAAAGCCAGTAAAAGTATATATATATATATCAATATTCACTCATCAGGGCCTCTATATACCTAAGAATAAGATAGACAGAAAAGAACAAATAATTTAGTAAACATGAGCTACTTCCCCTTGAAATAAAGAAAACATGAAACCCAAAAGAACACCCTAAACATCAAAATTAAGAAATGTTGCAGGCTCATTTTAATTATAAATGCCATGCAAATTAATGGTAAAGTATTCAGGAAAAAGTAGATGGCCATGTGACAGCAGTAATTGCAGAAAATCGGATAGCTGTCAACATCTGGATACTGGTACACTTTGTAAAAACAACCATTCTGTTCAACAGATAAACGTAATATGGATAAAATCAATAGAATATTCGTTTACAACAGTCCATTACCTATCCTGTTTGTTTGTTTGTTTGTGTAATTTTACGCCTTTTCCCAACAGTATTTCAGTCATATAGGCGGGTAGTTTCCTAACCATTACCTATCCTAATAATCATTTGCAGGTGAACTTTCTTCTTTTAGGAAAGTTTTGAAAATATATAGATAAATGAATGAGCATCAATGTAGACCACAACGATATTCGGAATCCGGGTTTTAGTATTGTCAATAAAACAAAAGGGCCAAGCTGTTAATCTGAGCCTGCAATTTCGTGAAAATAATATCACAATGCACATGCTTTTTATATAAAGTTATTAAATACAAATATAACAACATATTTGTTTACTTGATTTTTACGAATCAAAATAAATATAATTAACACAACATGAAATTAACTGCTAATAATAACAGCTCCTTCCATAGGCCAAAATAAAAAGCATTCCATAAAAGACGACGCCGCTCACCGGCGTCGCCAATAAATGATGACTAAATGGTCCCTATACACATCTTCAAATTTTTATCTGAACTTTGACCTCTATGTGTAACCTTGACTTTGGTCGCAGGGATCTGAATTTTGCGTGCGACACTCAGCCTCACAATGGTGAACATTTGTGCCAAGTTATATTGAAATCCCCCTATGAATGTAGAAGTTTTGCTCCGGACAAGCATTTTTCAATGAGCTCTAAGTGTGACCTTGACCTTTGACCTGGATCATGCATGGAGCAATACATATCATGGTGGTGAACATTTCCATAAAGTATTATAAAAATTCTTCCATACATGTAGGAGATATGCTCCAGACAAAATCTGGATATTTCACCATCTTTAGTGACCTTGACCTTGCATATATTGACCTAAAGTACATGTGTCACAGCCGTAGTCATGATAATGACCATTTGTGTTACAATCCCTCAATAAATGATGATTAAATCTTCCCTATACACATCTTCATATTTTTATCTAAACTTTGACCTCTATGTGTGACCTTGACCTTGGCTGCAGGGACCTGAATTTTGTGCGCGACACTTCGCCTCACAATGGTAAACATTTGTGCCAAGTTATATTGAAATCCCTCTATGCATGTGGAAGTTTTGCTCCGGACAAGCGTTTTTTAATGAGCTCTAAGTGTGACCTTGACCTTTGACCTAGAGACCTAGTTTATGTGCGTGACATGGCTTCTCATAATGGTGAACATTTCTATGAAATTTCATTAAAATCCCTCTATGCGTGTAGGAGATATGCTCCGGACAAAATCTGGATATTTCATCATCTTTAGTGACCTTGACCTTGTATATATGTATCACAGCCATAGTCTTGATAATGGCCATTTGTGTTACAATCCCTCAATAAATGATGACTAAATGGTCCATATACACATCTTCAAATTTTTATCTGAACTTTGACCTCTATGTGTGACCTTGACCGCAAGGACCTGAATCTTCCATGCGACACTCCGCCTCACAATGGTGAACATTTGTGCCAAGTAATATTGAAATCCCTCTATACATGTGGAAGTTTTGCTCCGGACAAGCATTTTTCAATGAGCTCCAAGTGTGACCTTGACCTTTGACCTAGAAACCTGGTTCATGTGCACGACACTGCTCCTCATAGTGGTGAACATTTCCATGAAGTTTCATTAAAATCTCTCCATACATGTAGGAGATATGCTCCGGACAAAATTGGACGCTGCCCGCCCGCCCATACGCCCGACCGCCCGCCCACCAGGGGCGTTCCCATAATACGTCCCGTTTTTCAAACGGGCGTATAAAAATGAAGTGAGAGCAACATAGAAATAGATGCAAATATGTAACTAATATGCATAAACATTGTTTATTTACAATAAAAAATCGTTGTATATGTATGTTTTATATAAGTATCATTATTATAAAGTATTAAACAAAGTGTTAGATATAAATGTTTTCTTTTCCTTTTACATCTTTATCTTGATTAAAAGACTTTTATATAATTATGATATTACAGTAATGGCCATACAGTAAACTCCGCTTATAACGACTCATCGGGACATTCAAAATCTGTTCCTTATATCCTTGTAAACATATAGCGAATTAGTTCCTTGTATCAGGAGTTTTATAGCGAAAAGATTTATATATATGTTTACCATCGTCCGCCATTTTACCATCGTCCGCCATTTTGGAGAGCATTAAAATTTTGATTGTACTTTTTGGAATTTGAAAATCTTTTGCTATTTCAGTTTTAGTTTTACTCCCTATCTCTGTTGAATTTCTCATATAAAAATATATTATTTTGTTGCTAAACTCTTTTCGTTTTCTTTCCGTGATTGAGAATAAACAAGATTTTCGATTTTTCCTTCCTTTAATATTGAATATCTTCTATTATATTTTAAGGGTGACTTGTACTAATGAAAGATATAGCTTTTTTCATTTAAATCAAGCGTACTTTGCAGTTTTCAATGGATAATGCTTGCAAGCCATCATGCCCATTCACGCACTACAGTGCGTAATTCACGCACAAAATTCTAGATGCAGGCATAAAAATTGTAAGCAGCGGGTACATGCACGTAAAGTAAAATCGTCAGAATGAATGTTTGGGATAGCCTATGTACGCTTAATTTTGCCTGGGGACGCATCAAACGACCACAAATACACAAATACGTCAGCGCGTGTCAGTCTATAGGTAGGCGGTCCTATGCACATCGACTCGTGAAGCGATTAGCCAATCAGCGATAACACTTTCAATCATTATCGAGCAATAGAGATCAGACTTATGTATACACGCGCTGTACATGTAATTACCAGATATAACACGAGGTGATAATTTAACATCTTTGATCAACAGTTGATTGGAAATTAGCAAATTTTACTGACAAAAGGATAAGAATATCGACTATTTACGCCGCCAGTTTAAAGACTGTTTTCTCAAATTACAAATGAGTGTAATTTTGAATTATTCTCGAAATTTTCGGAACTTTCTAAGCAAAATTTTGCTTTCATTTCATTCTTGCAAAAACGTTCTATAAGAGGTTTAATAATTTAACATATTGTGCTGAAATGCCAGGACAACTAACCAAAATACACGTACGCTTTTCTTCGATCCGAAAATTGATCCCGAACATCGGTGATTTCACGTTCGCCGGAATTTCAGAAACCCTAAAATTTCGCAAAAATTTTCAGTTTCCAAGCCAAACATGAGAATGAAATGTACCTTTATTATTAAATCAGCATTAAATCTTTAAATATCGATCTTCAATTTGCCCCCATTTTGAAGATATTTGCTAAAATAATTGTCGATCGGATGAATCTCTCTAACACACTGTGTGAAGCTGTACACGATTTTCCTATTCATTCCGCTAAACACTGCCTATATACATTTACGTTTTTTTTTAACAAATATAAACTTTTTGTCTATAGAGTGGACTTATTTAACCAGAATAAAATTTGATTTGGTATAAAGGTGAAAAAAAAAACAAAACAAAAAACGATTTCCATGTGATGATGCATTAAAATGAAATAATTTCATGAAAAATATTAACAAAACAAAACAATAATTATGCTATATTATACTACATTTATATAAAATGTTCTTACAAACAAAAACATGTTTAAACTTATGTGTACCCCAAGATTTTGAAATGTACCCCCAATTTTCAATGACAGGGGGTACATGTACCCCTACATTTAAAATTGAGTGGGCATGCTGCAAGCATGCATGATTATGTTGAAAACCGATTATAAATTATTATAATTATTTTACTTGAGCAAAACTATTGAAGAAAAGAAATACTAGAATGAAAGGAATAACCGTTTTATCTTGGTGAAAAGAGCTCATGCTAATAATATCCTAAAAAGACAAGAGCCCAGTTTGAGCCGGGTGATGCTCCCCGAATAGGTTTTGGACACAGGAAAGTACACCTCTTGTAGTTTCAGAGTTATGTCCGTGGAAAAAGTTCAAAGTGCAATAATTCCAAAATTAGGCAAGGCAGAGTTACAGTTCTTTGCACTGCACTTCTAATCAATGTGATCTATCAACCTACAAAGTTTCTTGATGATATCTCTTTGATTTCCAATTTATGTCCTGGACAATTCAAAAAGTAAAAATAAACAAAGGGCAATAACTCCAGAATTAGGCAAGGTATAGTTATGATTCTTTAGCACTGAACATCTACCCATTGAGATTTATCTACCTACAAAGTTTCATGTTGATATCTCTTATAGTTTTACAGCTATGTCCTGGACAAGATTTTTCTAAAAGGGGAGATTATTCAAAAATAAGGCTTAACAGAGTTATGGTTCTTTTGCACTGCACCTCTACTCAATGAGAGCTATCTACCTACAATGTTTCATGTTGATATCTCTTATAGTTTTAGAGTTATGCCCCAGACAAGATTTTTCTATAAGGGGAGATAATTCAAAAACCAGGCAAAATAGAGTTATGGTTCTTTGACACTGCACTCCCCCTCGATGCCCTCTACCACTGTATGAAGTTTCAACAAATTATCTCCAAGGGTTTTCAAGTTATGTTCCGGACAAAGTTCAAGATCAAAGTATTTAAATAAACAAAGGGCAATAACTCCAAAATTAGGACAAAAAGAGTTATTGTTCTTATGCACTGCACATCTACGCATTGAGATCTATTCACCTACAAAGTTTCATGTTGATATCTCTTATAGTTTTAGAGTTATGCCCCGGACAAGATTTTTCTATAAGGGGAGATAATTCAAAAACCGGGCAAAACAGAGTTATGGTTCTTTGACACTGCACTCCCCCTCGATGCCCTCTACCACTGTATGAAGTTTCAACAAATTATCTCCAAGGGTTTTCAAGTTATGTTCCGAACAAAGTTCAAAGTATTAAAATTAACAAAGGGCAATAACTCCAAAATTAGGATGAAAAGAGTTATTGTTCTTATGCACTGCACATCTACCCATTGAGATCTATTCACCTACAAAGTTTCATGTTGATATCTCTTATAGTTTTAGAGTTATGCCCTGGACAAGATTTTTCTATAAGGGGAGATAATTCAAAAACCAGGCAAAATAGAGTTATGGTTCTTTGACACTGCACTCCCCCTCGATGCCCTCTACCACTGTATGAAGTTTCAACAAATTATCTCCAAGGGTTTTCAAGTTATGTTACGGACAAAGTTCAAAGTGTTAAAATTAACAAAGGGCAATAACTCCAAAATTAGGATGAAAAGAGTTATTGTTCTTATGCACTGCATATCTACCCATTGAGATCTATTCACCTACAAAGTTTCATGTTGATATCTCTTATAGTTTTAGAGTTATGCCCCGGACAAGATTTTTCTATAAGGGGAGATAATTCAAAAACCGGGCAAAATAGAGTTATGGTTCTTTGACACTGCACTCCCCCTCGATGCCCTCTACCACTGTATGAAGTTTCAACAAATTATCTCCAAGGGTTTTCAAGTTATGCTCCGGACAAGACAACGGACGGACGGACAACCTGATTCCAGTAACCCCCCTTACAACTTTGTTGTGCGGGGGTATAATTATACACATATGAATGTATTGATACAGTATTATTTTGTGTCGCTAAAGTATATATATAATTATGTAAATATGCCGATAGAACGCTGCAACGCATAGTTAAAAAGTACCGAATTTAAAAAATATTCGCCTATTGTTTAAGCATTCTCTCTACATTTTGACGCTCTTTTACTTTAAGCATAAATTATTACCGCGTTTCAGATTAAGATAATCATTTTTTACATGGTTTAATGGTGGCATTGCAAAAAAATGTTTCTTGATTGCTAAAATACTTTTAAAGAAATTCATGTTTGAAATGTGTCTTTATTTTTGTGATTTTTCTCCAAATAATTTGAACATTTTTTATTTGATTACCTGTATATTAGTATAAATATAGCAAATATTTTACTAATGAGTGTATCAAATATATTTTAAGATTATTCTAGACAAGCGTTCATATATAGATGAATTCATTAGATTGGCAAGGAAGAATTTTTTATTGGCATACAGAACAGCTGTTTTATAATATTATTTTTTATTTTGAAACAGATTTTTTTCATAGTTATCCTTCACAATTGACGTCAAATGATTTATTTTTCATAATTATGTTTATTTTCATTATTTTTCAAAGAAATGACTAAACAAATTAAGTTGTTTATTTTCAGTTTCATTTATAAATGTTAATAAAGAAAATAGATTTACATTGACTATATATATATCCTCTTCAGAATCATTTTCTTATCACACATACCATGGATTGTAGTTAAGACCGCGCACATACAAAATATACATTCACATTCTATTTGTTTTTGAAGATTGAATGTTGCAATTATCACATGTATTGTCCAACAATATTGACCTGGCACTTCATTAATTTTCGGAAAGGTCATATGAATAAACATTGACTATTACCTATCGAATATATCGATATTTTTGCTAACTTCCCTCTTCAGTGAGGTTTGGTGTATTGGTATAGGTGTCGAACTACCGATCTGAAGGTCTCTGGTTCGATATCTAACCAACACCATGTTATAATTTTTTAAAAATTAAATTGCAAGAATTAATATGAAATCGTTTTATTACACCTGGTTTTAGAATATCTTTTAAGTGGTGTTTTTCTGCACAATTGTCTTTTATAAATTTTTGTCTCTCATTTCATTACAGTATCTTTCAACGGTTCTTTTTGTGACATTATGCAATCGTATATGCTTAAGTGCATACATGCTTTAAATGTAGTTATTAAAAAATCTGCATAGATAGTACACACAATAAAAAGGTTTTCAATAGTTTAAAGAGAATGGCAATTTCAAAATTAAAATGAAAAATAAATCGCTGAAATAGGATTCGAACCTACCAGTCTACGTCTGCAAGTGAAAACTCTTTATCAACTGCGCTAAGAGGGAATTTTCATTTATACCATTTTAACAATTGGATATTTACATTCATAGCGATTTACAAGTAAATCATAACGTTTACGGAATATACCGACTACAGGGTCAAATGCAAGAGTGCCAGGTCAATGTTGTTGGACAATAACCTGGTAATGAAAAACTGAAAATAAATGTTTTCAATTATCGCTTGTTACCTGGTAATTACCCTCCTTCAAAAGTAATTAAACTTGAAAGAAATTTAAGCGATGTGTAAAAAATAATCAAAAGTTACTTTTATTTCGCAAAATACTGACTCAAACTGTCAAGATTTTTATTGTTTTTCTAGTGTTACATTACAAAGTTTCAGATATATCTTTCTACAGGCATTCAAATAAAAAGAATAATTAAAGTATACGAATTAAAATATACGAGTGACATTAAAAAGGCCGGAATAGAGACAGCCACACGAGAGTACTTTACTGTTACGATGATTGTCTACTTCACTGCACCGACATTTGAAAACAGATTTACAAAAAAATAATAATGATATAATTAATGAATGAAATTGAAATATTCTATGAATATGGCAATATTGATAATCTCGGCAAAATTTTGTACTAAAAACTGAATAAATTTTCTTCACGTGTGGAGCGAATTGTAAAGGCCGCAATACATTACCCGTAAACAATGGTGCATTAATAAATTTGACTACATAACCCAATAAATCTTAAATATTGCATCTTTGATCATCTGTGAATAACTAACATCGGCTTCTTTTTTATTTTGAATGGTACCGTAATTATAAATTTCAAATACCTTCTTTTTATATAAAAAAAATGTATATTTACCGCGGATTTCGTCAAGTTAATTTTTTAATCGTCGTTGCGGACAGATTATCTGTACCTTTAAAAAATAAATTAGATATTTGAATCAAACAAGTATTTTTTTTCAAAATATACTTTAAATTTCCAAAATCAGATAATAAATGGAAAAGCTGTATGGTATTTTGTAAAGTAGGTATCTGTTGCGAAAGGGCATTTACGCTTAGCCCCGGTAAATTATCGATCGATGCTGGGACATACGATCGTATATCCCAGATCGATGTACCTTTATCGGGTGCACGACAAGATATTTAAGCATTTATATAGGGTTAACTGGGAGTATCCGATCCTTGTAATATAAATCCGTGGTAGAATAAAATCATCACATAGCGACCAGCCTTAACAACCAATCAAATTCCACGATAATATGAGAAAGCACCTGCTTCACATAGAGGGTGAAGGTCAGTATATACAAGCGGAAATATCTTTTGTTTTGCTTTCAGTTACGATCTTTCTTCGTTTATATTGTCTTAAAAAGGTATTTTTCTGGGTATCAGGCTAAAAATTACTGTATACCAAAATGTTTTATAAAAATTATCCAACCAAGTTTAGTCCTTACTGGTTGAGGACCACCAAAACCTGACAACCACCAAACCCGGACGGCCCCGAAAATGCTTAATTTAGTATTTTCTTTGTTCAGTGGTTGTCAGTCACTTTTTTTATCAACAATAAGTGCATGTTTCTTTTAAAATTAAGTAAATAAATTTATTTCAACCTCCGTAAATGGTAATATTTTAATGTCTATTTCAAGAATGTTGACGTTGAAATTCGGGGGTCAAGAAAGCAATGCCTGACCTCATAGATTTCAGGACTTTACACCTCCTGGACGTTTCACCTTTGGTCTTTACACCTCCTGGACGTTTCACCTTTGGTCTTTACACCTCCTAGACGTTTCGGCTCCTTTTTTTTTATAAATTATAAAATGATATTGTATACACTGATACAGTATGGATTAATATCAAATATACAAAATAATAAAAATCTATAATAATATAAAACATTTCGGACTAATCAAGATGATTACTATAATACAATATGTACACTGTACACTTTCACTAGTTCAACCTTACAAGTTTTCATTTGGTTTTTTTTTCACTGTTTTCACTGGAGTGACTATTTGTGAAGACATGTTGACTCTTTTCACTAAATTTCACTATATTTAAGCCTATGTCAAAAAATCTTCTTTATATCATGAATTTAATTGTTTGCAAGTATGTGTTATATTATATATAATATTATAACCCATTATGGTATTTATTTCATATATTTATCAAATTTAAAAAGTGGAGGTGAAAAGACCAGGGTTTTGAGGGTGAAACGTCCAGGGGTGAAACATCCAGGAGGTGTAAAGTCCAAACACCACCTCATATACCAGCTATAATCATTTGCAGAGTGAATAATAGAATATCCAAAACTTCAGCCTTTGTTGCTGACATATTGAATATCATGTTACAAATCAAAAATCAAAACACCAAAGCTTTTATCTGAATTAAATCACATCATGTACATATCTGTCCGGACACATGGTACTGTAGTGTAGACAATTTAGGTAATTTTGATACCCTCCTTGTCGAGCCTCAGATATAAGTGTCAATACAATCAGAAATAAACAAACTAGTTTGTTAGTTAGGAGAAGAACCTAGCTGAACTGTGTCAAATTTTTTGGTCTCTAGGTTAAAAATTATGAAATCTGTACGGAAAAATGTTCCAAAAGTGTCCGGTTGATGGTCTCCGACCAGTACCCCCACGATAATACGAGAAAACAGGATAAACTTACACTCTTTCAATATCCTCTATTTATTAGATAAGAAGGGAATTAAATATGTTGTCAAATGTCTCCAGATTGCGTTATTTTGCATCTATAAATCCAAATTTTCTCGTGAAGTTAGTTTACAAAGGGAGGGGAACACCCTCCCTTAACCCACCCCAAGGTATTTATATTCATAATCCTGCGCACTGGATTCAGGGCCATTTATGGCCTTAGTTATTCCAAGGTATTTATATTCATATCTTCTTTCAATCTTTGTGTGAATTGACCTGTGCAGTGCTTGACTAACTTAAATACTATTACTTCTTAATAAGCCTACCTTTATTGATTGTTTTTATAAACTCCTTCTAAGCTCCAAATGTCCAGCATTCCTTAATTCCTGCTTGCTTATCCCCATACCGAAGCCGTACCGTATATGTTACACGGTACTCTGTTTACAGGAAGGGCTCATTTACGAAAGGAGGTGTATCACATGTAAATAGCGTATACAAAAAACTTTATAATGTTTAAGGTGTTTGCCTTTTCTTAAACGTCATGTTTATGTTTTCATTTCGAAAATTGAAAAAAAAATAGCAGAAGTAGGGCGGGTCCTACATTTTTATACTATGAACACTGTGCAAAGTCTGTTATTTCTGTACTGTACATTGAAATGGATGGAATGAAAGGTGAAGAAGGGGAAATAAAGGGGAGGGAAAGGGGTCGGATACTTTCCGACGACAACCATCCTAAACATTAAATTTACATTAAACAAGGACAAACATAAAAAGGAACACAGGGGGTATCGCCTTGGAACGGTCAACTGGTAGTAATAACACTACTAGGAAGATTAAACCGGTTCAACTTTGTTAATATATTTAATCTATAGAGTCAGACATAAATAAAAGCACACATGCATAAATTTGACATAAGTCAATTAATTTTTCTAATTTTTGCTGAGTTGTAACATTGTTTCTTGTAACAAACAAAGTGAAATATACGTTGCTATTATCAAATAGACATTTGTTGTTAAAATAGAACCGAAACCATATTTTTTCATAAGAATGGTGTGTGATTGATCCCTGAAAAAATAACGGCAATTTCAGATACTAGTTTTGAATTTTTAAGATTTCATAAATGAGCAATTGTGAAACACGCGTTACCTCGACATTTTGGAAGGCGAGGGACAAAGTCGGAAAAAAAACGTTTCTTGACAAGCAGAATGTAAAGATTTATGTACAGATCTGATAGTTACCAAAATAAACTTAACCTTACTGAAAGCGTTAGTTTCGCTACAATAACATTTAAGTAAAATTATTTTACAACAGAATCAAATACATTATCTTCACCTAAACTTGTATGTGATTGAAATGAATAATACATCACTTGCTAATGGGTACAAACAAAACTGCTTCTGAATTAAATTTCCAAATATGAAGAAAACATTAATATAATGTATATATATATCAGAGGTTATCAAAGACGAAATCTGTATATGAATGCAGTCTGTCAAAGATTAGAGAATGTATTTCATATATCTGCTTTGAAAGAAGACATACGATAATCGTTTCTTTAACCAAAAGCTAAATTGCTTTCACTGAATAGTCGTTTTTTTCTGACTCCTTTCTTGAAAATCCTCTTATCATCTCTATTCTGTCACCCTGTTTAAAATGTGCCATTACAAGCAGCAATATTCAGTCACTTTGTGTTATTTCTAATGTCTCTCGACACGTTTTTTTATTTGAAGAAATTATAGCTCTTCCATCAGCAAGTTACCATTCCTTTTCCCTATTTTCCTGTAATCAAATGAACTTCAATCTTTTGGTGTATTGTGCTTCACAGAAACATGGCTTCCTGGCTCACACCATTCTGACGAATTAAACTTCCGTTGCTTTCACTAAATAGTCAGAAAAGTTATGGTTAATGACAACCATGGAGGTAAAGCAATGTATAGTAAAGATTCATACTCTTTCATTAGAATAGATGCTTTGAACGTATGGATTTTGAATTTTTGGAATTGAGCTCAAAAGGGGAAACATATCCCTTCCCCTATTCTTATTTAGTTTTTTTTATAGTCCCCCAAAATTTCCCAATGCGGGAATTATTTTATTTGGGTTTAAAAGAAATAATTTTGGGGTTTTTTGCATTTGATTTGGGAAATTTTCCCAGATATTTTTGGATTTTTTTGACTTTGATTTTTAAATATTCTTCAACATTCAACAACATAAACTGTTTTCAATCTTTATATTATTTTAGCATCATTACACAACTTATTGATTAGCCAACAAATATCACTGAAAACCCATCACCTGTTTTCGACCTTCACTATAAACAAAATTGAGGCTTAGGCTATCTTGGTAGACGATGGCCAAGACCAGCCTCAGCAACCATTTTGTTCCATTTCTTAAATCCTGCGGGCTACGCTTTCATCGCCCATATTTTGCAATTTTCAAATTCTATAAACCGGCCTTGCTAATGAAGTATATGGAGATACAACGATGGTGTGACTACGATGGTTTCCGTAAACATCATTCGATAAAAGATGAACATGTTGATGAATTTGCATTGACTATGATAAATATTTTTCTGTAGTTCAGGGAAAAATATATATTCATAACAAATATGTACGTAAAGATGATCATAATAAACCATGGATAAATAATGGTATCAAACATAAAACACGTCAAAGGAGAGCCTATAATAATGTACCTTCTCATTGGAATATATTTCAAATAAAAGTTAAGAAATCTTATTGTTTCGTCAATCAAACAGGCAAAATATCAATATGTTGATTCTCTTTAAAACAAATTGACAAAAATGGTTCTGTCATTTAAAGATTTATGGAGAATATCAAGAGGTTATATTTCCGTTAAAAAAATTCAAATATTATATCTCCTTCGTTAGAAGTCATCTTGTTCGGAACAGAATCAAAATCAATTGAACAATTACAAGAAAAAATGGAATTGAATGACCAGACAGGTCCGAGCAGAAATAAGACGATAAGGGCCTTTCGTGCCAAGACCATATAATAAGATATTCCTTACCCATAATATCTGAGCTGACAGTCATTCCGCTGGTATAGTTAACAGAATCTGACATTGAATCTCACTTTAAAGTACATTTAATTTACAATAACTATTATTAAACACAATAATTCATTTTAATCAGCTGATCATGTGTCAGTTCAATCAACCACTTGCTTTGGCATTAAAGTTGATCAAATACTTTTTGGATGAAAACAGCTTCAATTCAAATAAATATGCTTTTGTATAATATAAGTTATTCTGCTTTTTCGTAAGAGAAGGCAAACATTTAACTTATTTGAAATCATTTGGCTTTTTGTTAATCAGATCGATTGTTTGACCAAGTGTTCAAATGTTAACATATTGTTCTAACTCTTTGTATACCGAATATATATGTTGCATTGAAATTGAACGCGTCTTGTGTTAAGAAATTCAACACCTTAATATTCATAACATGGTCAATTCAATATTTTAGAACTAACTAACTGTTCAAAATACGTTCAGATGTTTAACTGCTAGACTAGTGATACATTTTGAACACTAGACATTTGAAACTGAACGCGGTCTGCAAGTATAGATCTTTGGCAACATGTGGCAAGAATTATATTTGAAAAACTGGAATCAAAATTGTATAGGCTGTGTTGGTCACACACTTGTGAAACATACTCAAATTACCTGTCTCATTTAAGGCCAGGCGGTGGTAGATGTGGCCAACATATCTCGAATTTTTGAAACCTTGATATAACAAACTTTAAACATTCTATTCGTTTCCGTTATTTATCGCCGGAGAAACCCGCGGCGACTATATTTGTGTAACAGTTTAACAATTAATCTATTGTAGGAGAAAGGCGCCTTAAAATTTGAATATAAAAGCAAATCAATCATTGAACAATTAAAGGACCACAATTAATTTTCATTTAAATTTTGCTATTTTATGATAGATAAATCATGAATGATATTTGAAATGACACTTTTAAATTATTTGGCTGTTGGGACCTATTATATTTCATTATTTTATCTAATTATACACAGATTCTCCCTGTTCTTTTGTAAGAATCACGTGACTACACGTCGTATGTTATCTATTAACAGTGACAGATTGCTGATAAGACATACAGGTATCTTGTGTGTAGCTGGCAAAAGGACTGGCGGCTGATAAGATGCAAACCATAGTAATTTTGTATAAATAATTACAAAGTTATTTTTCATTAATCAGTTTCATATTTTATATCATTAGAAAGGTCTGTATATACTCATAAGGAATAAATTTTCAAAACCTTTATATTTTTTCTTGGTAAGGTTAAACTTGGCCCTTTCTGTCAACGTTCAATAGTTTAGTTTAGGTTGAACATCACAAAATAGATATTTTCTAAAGAGACACATGTATTGAAATAAATAGTGGAAATCGTCGTCTTCGTTATATTCCGTCGGTTTCAAAACGGTATGACGGTAGGGATCCGGAATCGTATTAGATATATAGAAAAAAAACTAATAAAATATCTTTTTAAAGGAAATTAAACGTTAACTATATTGTAGGTAACGACAGGAATATTGATTTCAACTAAATTATAGATTTTTACGATAGCGCATAAGAATAATTTCTTTTATGCATATACCACTTTTATGGTAGAATTGCATTGTTTCATGCCATAATTAAAACATATGAGCCGAGACAAAACCAACATAGTGCGTTTGCGACCACTGGGTTCGCTATCAGTTTCTCTACTTGTTATAAGGTTTGTAAGCGAACAGCATGGATCCTGATCAGACTGCGCGGAAGCGCAGGCTGGTCTGGATCCATGCTGGTCGCAAACGCACTATGTTGGTTTTGTGGTTTTTCATATATAATTTGAGAGTCATTTCGCAAATATTCGATGACCGTTAATAATTTGGCGGTAATTATCGGGTTCTGAAGTATACAATACGGATTTCGATATCTGGTATAACGGAATATGTATAAGGTAGATTAACGAGTAGAATTACAAGCATATTACTCGCCTTACATATGAAATAGAAAATGCTAGAAATGAAACAGACGATTAATCAACTTATATTTCATATAGTTAAAAGAAATAATAAAGAATATTTTCATGAAAACTACAAAAAGTATTTTCAAAGATTCGAACTTGGCCTACTAGGTCACAACTTCGTCATACTTACCATGCACTAGGCCATCGAACAATATATATTAATTGATTTAATATCGAGATCTATACTATCAATAAAATCTTTAGCATTAATCATAATAAGTTACGTAAACTAACGAAACACCTCCCGAAAATTAATGAGTCTCAGGTCAATATTGCCAAAAAATAATACTTGCTTATTTAATAATGATAACAGTTCCTTGACAGTTTTGCTAAGCAAGTGTGCTTTAAATGTACTGTGATGTTTATTGTGAATAAAAAGTTACTCAACATATTTTCCTCTTTTCTTTATACTTGAACCATTAATTAAACTGATATTTCATTATATTTATGATAATACAATCATTTTTCTATCCGGCGACTTGATGCTTTAGCATCAAAACCTCTACTTGTACACCTCATTTGCAGTTAACATACTTTTCATATGTAGAATTAACCATAAGTATTTTCCTTTCCTTCGCAGAAAATGGCATGTGTATGTGGATACTTACCGCGGTTATGTACTGATTAAAAATGCGATGAACTGACAAAGTCCCTTTTAATATTCATTTTATTCGAAAGATTGGGGAACACAATAACCTGTTCAAAGAATTATCTCTTTTTTATTAAATTGACATTATACTCATTTTTTTATTATCGAGCTGAGGTTTATTTCAGGTAAATGATTGACTAATATAGTAGGTAATGGTTGGGTACAATATAGATACCACCTAAACTATAATAAGACTGTCCCATTCTTTGTATAAATTGAACGCAATAGATACATCTAAATGGAATTATATATATATAGAAAAATATTAGGTCATGTGACTCAATCATCATTTTTCGAAGTTGATTTATGCGGGGTCTAGAAGATATACATTCGTCTATTCAGCAATGGGGAAAATTTTAGTCTTGCTTTTGTGTATTTCTTTTTTGTTTTAACAAAATCACACTGTTTTGAAATTTTCTAATAAAATAGTTTTTCTGATGCACAATATGTCACCGAGCTTTAAGGAATTTAATAAATATGTAACTGAAATGATAGTGCCATGTTTGAATTTCACATTCTTTGATCATTTAATTCATCTAAATTTTTATTTACCTAATAAATAATGTGCCAATGAGCCAGGCTATATTTTTAGTGACGGGACCAATTCAAAACAGGCAACATTATGCTAATTCATGACAATAATTCTAACATTTAAGTTATAAAACAGATTAACTAAGTGAAGAAAGTACGTGTATTCTTCGGATTAATGATAATAGCCGAGGCAGTTCCGATTGCAAACGTGACCATTCGGGCGATTCTGTCATACTGCGGAATCAGACAAAGTAATATTATGGAAATTTAAGCTATTTTAGTGACTTCGGTAATCCAAGTTTGTATCATAGTTTGGGGACCTTTCTGTTGAAAAAGTGTCAGAGTTAAATCGTATACATATACATGCACAGTGCAGTAACTGGAGTGAAGGTATCAGTTACCCGCACTCCAGATAATGCCCGTTGATTGGTTCATTTTTGCTGGGGTTTACATATTGCGACGGCAGAGAAAGGGAAAGGGAGCAGAAATATCATATTCAAATGCTCGTTCATTGGTTCATTTTTTCTGGTGTTTCATATTACGACAACAGCGAACGCGCTGTCATGTTTGACTATGATACAAAAGAGAAAGAACACCAAAACACTCGGCAATCTGATTTATTCTCGGGGGCTACGCCGCCTCGTACAAATAAGATAGCCTCGTGTTTCGGTGCTCTTTCTATTACTTGTTTATATAAATAGGATTTCTATTTTTACTTGATTTATCGGTTTAAAGCGTAAATAGAAGGAAGAAATAAATTATAAACGAAATTGTTCCGTTAAGACGCAAAAGTTATTGTTGGTTTTTATTTTTGTTAGTGTTATACAATACAGAATGGTTACTGTAGTAGTATTCCGTCTCCAAAGGGCGGTCCTGCTTACCAAAAGATCGTGACCGAATCACACAGAATATTAGTGCATGATCGAGTTATATTTAGATCTACTGACGCAATTCAACGTCTTGATGAGGTAATCTAAAAATAGCCCATGCATATCATTAACCTTACCACGTGCTGATCTACAGATAGCGCACCCTGTGTTGTCGGTATATCTGTGATCATAGATATTTTAGGTGTAATATAGTTGATACATGCTTATTAATTGGTACCACGTAACGAAGTCTTTAAGTGCATTTACTTGTCTATAAAGCTGCTATATACATGAAATTAGCAACTGCCAAAACGAATGACTCTCTCTGCGAAAAAAGTGGAAATGAAATGTGCACACTTGTTTCCCTTCAGTATGATAGATAGATCTCCACGTGGGAGAGCCAATGTTAGTATTTTTACGATTGATTATTTTCTTTATTAGTTTTATACAATAGAGAATAGATTTCAAATCGTTTTTGACAAAAAAAAAATAAATAAACCCTTTATGATATACAAATACCGTAATTCAAAAAAATTGTGATAATAAATTGAAACAAAAATTTTTTTTTAAAGGGTTGAGATGATGGCACAACTGAGCAAGCCTTTCCTTTTAAAAGGAAACTTTATTTTAAAATGTATCACAAATATTTGCAACAGATTATTTTGTTGGATTCTGTGACAATAGAATTTTTATTACAATTAGTGGTTCTATACCTAAATTCCAGATAAATATGCAATCTTGTGTTTAATCAAGTAGTTTAATCTTTTATAAATAAGTAAACAATACGTAACTAAGAATTGGTCACATTTAACATTTTATTCATAACTAATATTCGCTATAAAAGACATATTTTTGCTACTTGTGAAAGAACAGAACAGTTCGTCATCAAAATCATTCGAACATATTGATTCGCACCGATATCTAAATGGACATATTCTCAGCGAAAAAGAGATATTTTTTTAATTTTATTTTCAGTGTACCGATCATTTCACACTACTTGTTATCCAATTCATTTTGCTTCGACCAGGCGTTTCAATCTTTGTCGCAATAGACAAACATTTCAGAATTTCAGACATGGCATTACTTGGTGAATTTATGCATTAGGTTCTACCTTTTCGCAAACATATGCAACTTTATTATAAAATAACATGCACATACCAAGAACATGGAGATAAAATATTTCAAGTGTAAAAAAAAAACGATTGTCAAGGCTGATTTGGTACATTGCCTGTGACTGTTCACATAATTTTGCAGCATCAACATTTAAATGCTGGAACATAATATTACAGTATGTAGAAGTTGTGGAGGGGCAGAAGAACAAATCCAGACAGTTGATCATAAAGTGGTTATAACTCATCCAAAGGGATTTATATTAAGTACCACACATATTTGACTAGTGAATGGAGATATTAAGGAGCATAGAAGCGTTCTTATTTGGGATATATAATAACCTGATATGAAGATGAGCAAAGGCTAAAATGTTAACGCAACAATTAGAGAAAAATTCAAACTTAGATACATACAAAACAAGTTATCTGATAAAGAAGTCTTTCTAAGCTTATTTAAATCAAGTACCAGTAGTATCAGTCTGTTTAAAGCTGCATTTTATAAAAATGTAAAAATATTTGTTGTTAGCTAAAAAACTAATCTAAAGTTGTGATATCGTATTTAAACATAAGTGTTGTAAATCTGGTAAAATTGTAGAAATAATAATTTCTAAAGAAAAAACAAACGTTAACACACAAGTACGTATACGAATTTATATGCTGTTCCTGAATGATAAATCGAGCCTTTGTTTACATAACAGAGATCATTAAGAATGCGGAAAAATAGGTAAGGCCGATCGAAGCTCATATATAAAAAATCAAAGTAAACCTATATGTAATCATACATGTATGTATTTTTGGCGCAATAGGTAGCGCATCGATCCGTTCCAAGAATGATTTATATAGCTCTTACAGGCACAAGTTCGATTCCTGGTAAAATGATATAATGTTGTTTTATTTTTCAAAACAGTCAATTGTTTTGATAACAGATATACCTGTGCTATATGTTTAAAGCAATTTAATATATAATCACATGTATTGCTGAATGAAAATATAGTTTATAAAAAAAGAAGATAAAATAGCTACGAGTATAAAATATCTATGTTTTTACTTATAAACCTATTTTTAATCGTCTGATCACCACGAAAGAAACTGGATTCGATATGAATCCTCTTTTATGCACAAAATAAAGCTTTTCCTCTTTGAATAAAACTTATCAAGTGCAGCTTAAACAATCAATATAAGGTTAAAATACCAGAGGTAATTTTACAAATGACATAAGGAAAATAGTTTTAAATCATTAAAAAGCGTTTTAAAAACAACCAATGCATAAAAATTATATACAATTTACAAAAATATAATAAACAAGAAAAACACCACCAACAACAACCACATTGTATGTTTTGCACATTTCATTACTTTTGTAACATAAATCAGCTTTATAAATTATAAACCTTACATGCACAATGTGACAGCTGATACAAGACAACCAGATCAAGTTAAAGATAATCTCCCTTAAAGGCAGCAAGTCAGTCAAAATTAAGTTGAATATAACCAAAATTGAACCTTACTTGCCTTTGATATCAAATACTTTTATGTAAAATATAGATATAATTTATCGATCCTAAACTTCCTGAGAGGAAACTTTATATTGTTCCTTTCAAGGGCACAACGCTGTTGTGAAGTAGAAAAATCCGGATCCGGAAAAAAATTCATGCTTCATTCTAAATTTTACATCGGGAATTTAAATGATTCGAATCAAAGAGGGGTGAAAATGGTGCTTATTTAACAGTGTAGCAATACCACGTGACGGTGCTTCTAGGTTCGCCGTAAGTATTTTATTCCTGCAACGATTTTTTAGCTCACCTGAGCATGCTCAGGGTGAGCTTTTAGGATCGATGATTGTCCGTCGTCCGTCCGTCCGTCGTCCGTCCGTCGTCCGTTCACATTTTGTTGTTAACACTCTAGCGGACGCATTTTTGCCACAATCATCATCAAACTTGGTCAGGATGCTTATCTAGTTGATAGCTAGGATGAGTTCGAACATGGGTCATCTCGGATGAAAAACTAGGTCACAAGAGTTAAAAATAGAAAAACCTTGTTAACACTCTAGAGGTCACATTTTTGCTTCAATCATCATCAAACTTGGTCTGGATGTTTGTCTAGGTGATAGCTCGGATGAGTTCGAACATGGGTCATCTCGGATGAAAAAGTAGGTCACCGGAGCTAAAAATAGAAAAACCTTGTTAACACTCTAGCGGTCACATTTTTGCCTCAATCATCATCAAACTTGGTCAGGATGCTTATCTAGTTGATAGCTCGGATGAGTTCGAACATGGGTCATCTCGGATGACAAACTAGGTCACCGGAGCTAAAAATAGAAAAACCTTGTTAACACTCTAGAGGTCACAATTTTGCCTCAATCATCATCAAACTTGGTCAGGATGTTTGTCTAGGTGATAGCTTGGATAAGTTCGAACATTGGTCATCTCGGATGAAAACTAGGTCACAGGAGCTAAATATAGAAAAACCTTGTTAACACTCTAGTGGCTACTGTTTTGAACTTAAACCCTGTAAATTGGTCTGAAAGTTTGTTTTGATGATTTCTAAGTCAAGTTCGAACATGGGTCATCTTGGATGAAAAACTAGGTCACACCGCCCAAATATGGAAAAACCTTGTTAACATTCTAGTGGTCACATTTTCGACTCAATTATCATCAAACTTGGTCAGGATGCTTGTCTAGGTAATTGCTCGGATGAGTTCGAAATCGCATGTAAAACTAGGTCACCGGAGCTAAAAATATAAAAATCTTGTTAACACTCTAGTTGCTACTGTTTTGATCCAAGTATCCTGGAAATTGGCCTGAAAGTTTGTTTTGATGTTTTCTAGGTCAAGTTTGAATATGAGTCACCTGGGTTAAAAAACTAGGTCACACTGCTCAAATATGGATAATCCTTGTTAACACTGTAGTGGTCACATTTTTGACTCACCTGTCATGAGACTTGGTCAGAATGCTTGTCTAGGTAATTGTTTGGATGAGTTTGATGGGTCAGGTGAGCGATCTAGGGCCATCATGGCCCTCTTGTTTGCAAACTTGACAACATGGTGAACACGGCGTGATTTTTTGAAACGGATGAACGAATTTTTGCCAGGCAAGAGGGTTTCTTTGTTATTTTGAAGTTCATTAGTATGTCTATTCCATAATGCAATATATATGCCACACTCGGTTAAACGTTTTAACATCCTATATTTTGTTTGGACGAAGTTATTGAAGATATAAACTGATCATAAAGATATTTTGAGATTTGACATGTGACTGTTTTGGTCGGTTTTTCTCCTCATTTATACGAATTTGTAAGTTTTGAACTGCATTTAACAAGAACAAAATATGTTTCTGTCAATGCTGTACAAATGGTTTAGTTCGAAAGTCCGAAGATAACGTTCAAATACACAAAAATATCTTGTTCAAGCACATTTTGGCTGCAGACTTATACTTCAAGCATTTTTGGTTGCACACTTATGTGTCAATAATGTGGCATGCATATTTTTGGCGAGATATAACTGGTCATTTTTAAATAATTAGCAATATTTATTAGAAATACACATGTGACACGTGTAAGAAAGAGTTAACCAACAAACATTCTTTAAATGAACATATGAAACTACACCTCCCGTTTAAACACCTCTGTTTGGTTTGTGGTAAAGGTTTCATTTAACCCTGTTTACTTAAACAACATGAAAGGAGTATCCAAGCAGACATTTCTCCTTATAATTGCTCGTCTTGTAGGAAACCCCGAGTCCGAGCGGTGCTTAAAATTTCATTTAAAATCTCATTCATTACTCCCCGCACATATCGATGCTGTTATTGTGGTCATGAGTTTTTTTATTAAAGCAGTTTGGTCAGACATATCAAACAGTGTAATCCATCAAATGCGCCATTTATCGGAAGTTGGAGTACTTGTAAAAAAATTGTGGAAAGCCTTTAAAAGGTGGAAGACTGCTTCAAAAAACATTTAAAAATACACGAACCTCCAAAATATACCTCACAGTTTGTGGAAAATCATTCCATTGGAAAAATGCCTACGACATCACTTGAAGGCATGCGTAGTGGAAGATGAAAGGGAAAAGTAAATCTTGAAGACCTTAATTCAGAAAAATGATTAACAGACAATTATCACAGGAGCAGATTATATATATGTCTTTCATATTTTTTATTTTATGCCCCGTGGCATATAGTAATTTAAGCATCCGTCCGTCTGTCTGTCCGTACAAAGTTAACCTAATACGTCAAGTTTTTTTTTTCTTAAGCTCTACTTTTACAATTGTCTTCATAATTTACACAATTATTAATCAGTACAAAGTACATGATCTGAGCAAGTTGCAAGTTACCAAGTTATTGCCCTTTTCAGCACTTTGAAAATTAATATGGTTAACCAAAACCGGCAAGTTGGATATATCTTAAGTTCTTCTATATTTTCTAATGCGATGAGTATTACTGTATACATTATTAATTATGATGTGATTAAACTGAGAAACAAATATTTATTTTTGGTACTGTTTATGTGCTCTATCCGATGATAATTCTATTCCCACCAAAATCATTTCGTGGTACTGCCAATAAATAAATATATGGTCTAATTGATAAAGTTGGTAATTTAAGTCCTTCTGCAAGAAGAATTGCTTAGAAGCTGGTCATATGACTTATACGACAGTGTGGCTTAGAAAATAGAACCAAACATAGAATGACAATTATATCGATTACATCATGGTGGAGTCTATCGGTACATGTAAGAGTTATTATAAAAAGTTAGACACAGTGAGTTTCTGTCTTTTATTTATGTAAATAGTTTTAGATATAGCATTATTCATGTCTACCTATGTAAAACAATAATTTCAAAATGTTCTCAAATATTGCGTAGTGTTAATTCATATGTAAGATAGACGAATTTTTAAATGTTCAAAATGTTCATGGCATTTCAGCAATAATTACAACCATTCCTTCCATTCCTTCAAGGCTAGAAAAAAACGATGACTATTTGGCCAATTACAATAGTTAAAAAGAAAACAAGGTATAGCTGTTATTGAATATTACTCATTAATTGTTAGTAAAAAAGTCCAATGTACCTTTGTAAATAAAAGCAGGGAGATCATTTACCTTATATTAAATAAGCAAAATCGGAAACATATTTGTAAATCACAGCATCAAGTCAAATTGACTTTTTCTAATGTTAATCAGGTTCCAAAGCCATAATTATGTATCTTAATCAAAGCACTAAGCTTAAATTAAATTTGCATGTTAAACATGGCATAAAGTAAAAACATATACATTAATTAAAGCTTTACAAAATCTATGTGTAAATCACAACACAAACTCAAATACCTTAATGTTCACCATAGCATAAACTCAAATACATGTATACAAAGTACAGTACATGTATATTATTGTAACTAATAGTTATCTACATGAATGCTAATTATCTTTCCGACAGCTTATATATGTTCCACTTAGCACTTATTTCTAAGTACTATTGACACACAATATATGCGATAAAAATTCTTCTTTCGAGACGACCTTAGTACGAAATATATTAAACATTTTCGTGCATTTCCTACTTGAGTATCATACATATAACATTTTATTCTCTATAAATAAGTATACAAAGATTATAAATACAAAGAAACAAATATCGAGTAATGTATTACTTATAACAAAACTCCTGGCTAAAGGCCACGACAAACAAGTGGTAAACAGGAACATTTATGTACTGAACAAAACGCGAAAAATACTTTATAAAATTAACATTCTATATCTCAACTGAAAGCTTTTCTTATGACTAAGAACAATAAACGGATATAAGTAGCTAACACGAACGCTGAATTAAAATAAAATACTTTTATTACGAACTGAAACATAAAAAAAAATCTTTCGACTATCTTTATCGACTTCTGCGATTTAATTATAAATTCGACATAATTCTACTATTACTGAAAGGTAATATATAGGCTGGAAGAATCGTTATTGCTTTCATCTGATCTGAAACTATTTATAACATACATATTTATATTTTCTATTTATTCGAAATCAATAGTTATATATATTGATATAATTTGCACTAAGAACTAATTTCTAAGCACACACAGTGAAACATTCAATAAATTCGACTATAGTCTGGAAAATATTAGTTATGAACATGTCTTATATTCCTTAGTATCATACAGCAGTCCGTCCTTTATTAACAATTATACAATGAGCATAAATACAAAGAAACAAATATCCAGCAATGTATAACCGCATAATAAAGCTCCTAGATCACCACACACACAAGTGTTCAACATCACCATGTATGTTTTTAAAATAATCATTCTGCATCACAACAGAGCGCTTTTTCTTATAAATAGTTTAAGAACAATACGCGCATCTAAAAACTTCATAACTAATTCGAACATGTAAACGCTGAATTCAGACAAGATACCATTTTATTTACTGATCGAAAACATGCATTAATTTGTAGGTAACCAGTGTCACTTTCAATATATTCGATACAAATCACCTTACAAGTAAAATGGTTTCCTGCGGGGAACATTTTTGATGATATAAAGATATTTCATTTAATTATCTTCAACATTGTTTGGGTGGGTGGATAAATAAACGTTTGTATCAGGAATATAGTTGACAATAATCGATCAATATAGAAGAAGGTCTTTGGAAACTGGTGACCGTTAATGACCGGAGAAGGTCGAACATAAAATAATTATTTCTTTTTAAGAAAATGATTAAATAGGCCTACCATTTTATAAATAATTCCGAGCAAAAAAAAAAGCAAACACACAAGTTTTCGCAGAAAACATCTCTATTTATTATGGCAGATGCCACTACGAATATTTTAATTTTGTAGATTTTCAGTATAAACAATTTATTGTTTGTAACATTTTGAGATACATATTAACAAACATTGATAATTTTCAAACACATCATTCAAGTTTTTCCACCTTAAACGGTATTATAATAATAGAAAATTAAAAATATCACGCAATAGTTTTTTGCTCTTAATTAGGTGTAATTCTGACTTATTCCCTAGAGGATTATCCGTAACGTACCGGCAAACGGTATTTAGCCAGGTTTTCGAAAAGGTCAATTAACCAATCATGTACGGTTTACAGATCACATGCTCCTCCATGTACCGAAAACAGGTCACGTGCTCCTCCATGCCTCAAAAGTTAAACGCGTACCAATACCCTGCGGTCTCCAGACCGCAGGGAATGATACGACCTAAGTCCGGAATATATAAATATATAAATGATAATCATGTTTTATCCTTCTGAGATATTACAAATTGAAAGCGATAAAAAGAGTTTGCGAAAGAATTACGATTTCCGGATTAAGTATCTCTCCGACAGCTTATATATTTTCCACTTAGCACTAATTTCTAAGTACTATTGACAAATTCAATATATACGTTTCGAGACGACCTTGGTACGAAATATATCAAACAAATTCGTGCATTTTCTTCTTGAGTATCATATAACAGTATATTCTCTATAAATAAGTATACAAAGTAAATAAATACAAAGAAACAAATATCCAGTAATGTATTAATACAAACAAGTGGTTGACAGGAGCATGTATGTGCTAAACAGAACGACAAAAATACTTTATGAAACTAACATTCTATATCTCGAGTGAAAGCTTTTCTTATGACTAAGAACAATAAACGGATATAAGTAGCTAACACCATCGCTGAATCAAAATAAGATACTTTTATTACGATTTGAAAATTTAAACAATCTTAATTGTCTTCTGCGATTTAATAATTTGTTCGACATAAGTCTACTATTACTCAAAGGCAATATATAGGCTGGAAGAAGCGTTATTGCTTTCATCTAATCTGAAATTATTTATAACATACATATTCATATTATCTATTTATTCGAAATCATTATTTATATAAATGGATATAGTTTGCACTAAGAACTAATTTCTACGTTCACAGTGACACATTCAATAAATTCGACTAAAGTCTGGAAAATATTAGGTATAAACATGTCTTATATTCCTGAGTATCATACAGCAGTCCGTCCTTAATTAACAATTATACAATGAGCATAAATACAAGGAAACAAATATCCAGCAATGTATAACTGCATAATAAAGCTCCTAGATCACCACACAGACAAGTGTTTAACATCACCATGTATGTTTTTAAGAGGTTGCAAAAATACTTTATAAAAAAATCATTCTGCATCTCAACAGAGCGCTTTTTCTTATAAATAGTTTAAGAGCAATACGCGCATCCAAGATGCTAAAACTTCATAACTAATTCGAACATGTAAACGCTAAATTCAGACAAGGTACCATCGAAAACATGCATTAATTTGTAGGTAACTAGTGTCACTTTCAATATATTCGATACAAATTTTCCTTATGATACGACCTAAGTCAGGAAAATATAAATAATAATCATGTTTTATCTATCTGAGATACAAGATACTTTCGTTACAAATTGAAAGCGATAAAAATAGCTTGCGAAAGAATAACGGTTTCTTGGTTTAGTATCTTTCCGACAGCTTTCCACTTAGCACTAATTTCTAAGTAATATTGACACATTCAATATATGCGATAAAAATTCTTTTGAGACGACCTTAGTACGAAATATGTTAAACATATTCGTGTACATGTATTTCCTTCTTGAGTATCATATAACAAAATATTCATTATGAATAAGTATACAAAGATTATAAATACAAAGAAACAAATATCCAGTAATGTATTACTGATAACACGTATAACAAAACTCCTGGCTAAAGACCACGATAAACAAGTGGTAAACAGGAACATAAGATGCTTTTATTTCGAATTGAGAATATAAAAAAACATTTCGACTATCTTTATTGACTTCTGCGATTTAATATTTTGTTCGACATAAGTCTACTATTTCTCAAACTAATATATAGGCTTGAAGATGCGTTATTGCTTTCATCCAAATTTAAAACTATTCATAACATACACATTTATATATTCTATTTATTCGAAATCATCATTTACGAGCGTATATAAATGGATATAATTTGCACTAAGAACTAATTTCTAAGTACACAGTGACACATTCAATACTGATAATATTAATTATGAACATTTTGATACGGCTTTAAACCGGAACATGTCATATATTCCTGAGTATCGTACAGTTGTCCGTTCTTTATTAACAATTATAACATGAGCATAAACATTGTATACATCCAGTAACGCAGAACGTTGCAAATAACGTAAAAGTAACGCCGAATCTGTGCAACGGTATTGACAAAACGAATAACACAGTAAGTAAACGAACCAAAATATTTTATTCTAAGCCAAATTCAAAGAAACGACAATATACTTTAACCAGCATTAATAATCTTTTCAGGAATACGTTTACTTCTTTAGATCATTCGTGAGAAAGACAACCTGATTTCCATTGAAGGTGACATTTGTGTTTCGTCAAATAGATATGTTTATTTAATACATTTAAAACATTTTTTTTTCAAAGTCTGTATACGTCAGACATTTGTCAAACTACAAGTGTTGTATAACAATAGAAGAAAGCTGGTTAAATAAGATTTAGCTACTTTTAATAAGATAACCGCCGTTGCTTCAGTGCTTTATTCACGAATTCGGCGTTACCTCGTAAAAATGGTCTAAATTGCATTTTATCTGCTAAATTAAGTGTAATATGAAACGAGTAGATTGGAAAATGTCTCAGGTACACTGAATATAAAAAATCATAAAGTGATATGTATGTTATTGTATTAAAAGATATCAACGAAACTAAAAATCGTCACCAATACACTAGTCAGGCCGTCATTTTCACGAATGATCATGAAAAATAAACATTTTCATGGAAATATTTTTTAAGCGGTGAAAGTATAATGTCTGAGCAACCGTATGCGTTAATAAATATCTTCCAATTTGGTGTGCAATAAAACATATTGGTCAATTTACTTATTGCAGTGCTCGTTTTAGCAACTAAATTGCACAATTCCGCGATACTTTTGCACAACTCCTGCGTTATTTGCACATTCCTGCGTTACTGGATATACACGGTGATAAATACCAAGAAACAAATATCCAGCAATGTACATGTATAACCGCATAATAAAGCTCATAGATCACCACACAAACAAGTGCTCAACATCAACATGTATGTGTTGAAGAGGATTTAAAATAAACATACTGTATATCGACTGAACGCTTTTTCTTATAAATAGTTTAAGAACAATACACGCATCCAAGACAAGCTAACACTTCATAACTGATTCGAACATGTAAATGCTGAATTCAGACAAGATACCGTTTTATTTACTGATCGATTAACTGACCGAAAACGTGCACTTATTAATTTGTAGGTAACCTGTATCACTTTCAATATATTCGATACTAATTCTTCTTTTGATACGACCTAAGTCCGGAATATATAAATAATCAAAATGTCTTATCATACTGAGATACAAGATACTTTAGCGATAAAAATAGTTGAGAAAGAATAACGATTTCTTGTGTTTAGTATCTTTCCGACAGCTTATATATTTTCCACTATACACTTATTTCTAAGTACTGTTGACACATTCAATATAATTATGCGATAAAAAAACTTCTTTTGAGACGACCTTAGTACGAAACATGTTAAACATATTCGTGTATTTCCTTCTTGCGTATCATATAACAGTATATTCTCTATAAATAAGTATACAAAGATTATAAATACAAAGAAACAAATATCCTGTAATGTATAACTGATAACATGTAAATCATCATTTACATAAATAGATAAATTTTGCGCTAAGAACTAATTTCTAAGTCCCAGTGACAAATTTAATAAATTCGACTAAGGTCTGGAAAATAATAAATATGAACATGTCTTATATACAGAAGTTCGTTCTTCATTGAAGGTTATACAATGATCATGAATACAAAGAAACAAATATCCAGCAATATATTACCTTATTAAAAATTCCTAAATGGCCACAAAAAGTTCTTAGTATCAACATGTATGTGTTTAAGATAATGCAAAAAAAGATACTTTGTAATATAAACATACTGTTTCTTGCATATCAGACAGGATTATCTACCGTTTACACCGGTGCTAGAAAACTCTATCTTACACCCCCCATGTAAGACAAGTCGCGTACGTTTTAAATGACGTCATTGACGTGAGCCTTTTATGAATGAATTGTGTTCTTAGGATGACGTCACTTAACCGTTATGAATGAATTTGTAAGTTCATACGCTACTATAAGAAAAAGTGCGTTATGAAAATATCCGTTTTTGTAATTTCTGTTCCGAAAATAATTGATATTTAATATGCAAGAAAAAGAATCAAACACCAGCTGTCAGTGCAGACGGGAATATCTAGCTCTCGGGTAACTGTTTAGCGGAAACTCGGCAGAGCCTCGTTACCGCCGTAAACAGTTACCCTCGAGCTAGATATTCCGGTCTGTACCGGCAGCCAGTGTAAGATTCTTATAATCTCGACTGAACTCTTTTGCTTATATATAGTTTAAGACCAAAAAGACTTTTGATGATGCTAAAACAACTTAACTAATTCGAATCTGTAAACACTGAATTTAGACATTATATATCGTGTTACTTACTGATCGAAAATACGCCCAGTTTTATGTAACCAGTATCACTTTCAATATATTCAATAGAAATTCTTCTTTTGATACGACCTTAGTCCGGAATATAAAAATGATAAACATGTCTTGTCTTACTGAGATACAAGATACCTTCATTACAAATTGAAAGCGATGAAAATAGTTTGCGAAAGAACCACGGTTTCTTGGGTTTAGTATCTTTTCGACAGCTTATATATTTCCCACTATGCGCTTTTTTCTAAGGTACCACATATGCGATAAGAATTTTCTTTTGAGTCATCTTAGTACGAAATATATTAAACATATTCATGTATTTCCTTCTGAGTATCGTTTAGCTGTCTATAATTTATAAATAGGTATATAAGGATTATAAATACAAAGAAACAAATATGAAGTAATTTATTTACTATGTAACAAAAGTTTGGCTAAAGGCCATGACACTTTAAATGCTCAATTTATATTATAACATTTACAAAAATTCGCTGCGTATTTAACAAACATTTATTGTTGACATGACCTTCTGGAAGGTGGAATTTTATTCAAACGTTTTATTTTGCATTGAAACTAGTATTACGAGGTATTTGTGCTCCGTCTAAGATAAGATATTTATGCCACAAAGTACGAAGTTATGAATGACTTCGAATAATCAACGAAATATTTTTTTCCAGATTTTTCTCGAATACATGATGCGTGCATGTCTGATATTATACGTCAAATTATCTTTGTTAACGTTCTGACATTGATCATCTTTTTCCTTCCTAAACGTAAAATCTTACGAGTGAAAGTTATTAACCAGATATCATTGACAGAAAAATTCTGAAAGTAACTTTCACAAAACAATGCATATGATGAAAAACTGACTTTATGGGTATGCTCTGCAAAGGTATTTTAAGTGATAGACATAGGAAGTTACTGATATTTTCAATTGAAGCTCATGATTTCAATGGATTTTACGAAAAAGGATCAAATCAACAGAAAAAATTTGATATGCTACAAAATGCCTATTTGTTTTACTTTTGAAGCCATGTGTGATATATCAATGGTGTATATAAGAGCTGCATATCTATGCCATCCACGTCTCCTAATTATGCCAGCACCGTGGTGCATGAAAGATGTTGTTCTTTTCGTCCCCACCCTTAACAGATTCATAAAGCTCGGCTTAGTCGGATCAAGGGAGCGTAAGTGGCGTTGCACTTTTCATTACCACATGCAAACCGACTGATTTAAACCGACTTTGTAATTGTATTTTTTTGGTTGCGTAGTTCTTGAATAATAATTGGAAAATAAATCGAAATATTGTTAATACTCTTACACACGTTAAATAAAATATTTCCTTTTAAACACGACAATATTGTGGTAAAAATCTGCAACTGATTTGTCCTATCGAAATGACCTTATGATACGACAACATTTGTATAATTATATTGAATGCTACATCAGTCTACTATTATTCATGTCCCATTTCAGCCATGAGCTATTGACAACAATGCAAATGCTATAGGTTGCATGCAGCGTTTCTCTATACAGACATAAAAGACTTTCAAAAGGAGTCAGAAATACTTATATATGTGATAATGTATTCCTGAGTTATAAATATCACTTACAAATTAAGTGTTAAGAAAAGCCCGTTTCAGAAAACGCAGCCAGTTACACTAATACACAGCTTATATCATCTCCCAACCGACTCACAAACATAGGCACACAAGGCCAACAGACACAACAACCAAATCATAACAACAACCCACCAGAAATGGCAAAAACCATACTCCTAGAAAAACCGACAAAATAATTTCGAAGCGGACGATGCACCCACCCCCGAACATAATGCCACATCACGAACAGAAGGACCCAAAGGACATTTAACTCAACGAGAGTCCCAAACACCCATTCACAAATAGTCGAGCAAAAGACGAGACTGCCGAAATGTCCAAGTACCCGTAAAATATGAAAAAGGATCCAGAAGGGAGGACAATGTCCATACAAAGTACCAGCCACACAGACCATCGGCACGCCACCAGGATTGAAGGAACAAATATAATTAAAAATAAGTACACAAAAGGCAATTGAACTTAGATTGATTCGTGATTTTCTAACATTGCGAGTTCAAGCAATACCCTACTTGAAACTCGAAGAAGACGTTAACTGGCATCATTATTCTATTAGTACAGCTAATGTTAGGTGAACGTTGAATAAAATGATTTTCGTACATTTATGAAGGAGAAACCGAGCCAAACACTGTCATTTCATTCATGATATTAGTGTTGTCTTAATGTTTTCATATATAAATTTCATACTTCAACTTAAGGTCTATTAAAATGCTATACAACTTAAATAACCAAGAAAACAGAGCATTCCGATTAGAAACTATTCAAAATGGGGGATGTATATTGTGAAAAAGAATTATTTTGCCAGTTTTAAACATGTTAAGATTAATATACACTAATGTATATGACGACAAATCCAAAGGTCTTACAAAACTGTGTTGATATATCGCTAGAAAATCGATATTATGTAAAGGAGGGATAGGATATCATAGACAAAAACACCTGTTCGACTTAAAGTCGGTTTTTAAAATCGACAGATATATACGCATAAAATTTCAAAAAATTTTTAAAATAAAAGTTGGCTTCCGATTTCAAAAATTCAAGCTGCAGTTTGGAGGTACCCTATCAACGTGTGACTCACATAAGCTTTGATGCTATTCCTCTACCAATACACGGTTTACACAGAAGGTCAAACGTGTAGGTCGAACCACTTTGGCTTCGACATTCCGTGACGTACGACTTTGTACCTAATTTTCTTAATTATAATTCGACTTAACTCCGGATTCGTAGATATATATATATATATATATATATATATATATATATATATATATATATATATATATATATATATATATATATTGAATATTCAAGACGAACTGCCTAAATATGTTTAATAAATTTGCTACACGAAATACATATTATCCTCAAATTATGTTATTTGATATTATTTCATGTTAGTCCGTCCTCTTTATTTTCACTGATATTTTAGTAAAATAATGCTTTTCGCCGTATTCATTTTCCCACGTTCATTTCTTTGCTATGTAGAAATTTCAATATATGTTGTCTATGTCTCAATGCCTTAATAGGCGACTTATATGACCATTGAGTCGGATGATAAGTTTGGATTATCAACTAAATAATGCCGCAATGTTCACTTTTCTCACGTTCTTTTTCATGTCATGGACATTTACAATTGTCTATATGTATCATTTGTCTTATTAGGTGGCTCTAGGTCAACTGAGGTCTATGCAAAGATCTCTATTTTTAATAAATTGTAATGAATTTTTGTATGAGCATTCATTGAATATTTCACAATGGGAAACAATGTTATATCTGACGCGCAGTTTGGTTTTAGAAAGGGTAAATCAACTGTAGATGCATTATTTATACTGTTGAATGTTATGCAACACTATTTAAATGAAAATAAAAGATTATATTGTGTATTTGTTGATTTAAAAAAATGTTTTGATACTATATATAGAAATGCACTATGGTTAAAATTGTATAGGTTAGGAATACAAGGTAAATTACTGAGAATTATTAGGGACATGTATACAAAAGTTAAATCCTGTGTTAGATCATGTAACGATTATTCCTCTTATTTTGAGTATGCTGTAGGTTTAAGACAAGGGGAGATAATGTCGCCACTACTTTTTTCTCTGTTCGTAGAAGACCTAGAATTATTTTTACAAGATAACATTAGTTCTGGACTTGATATAGAAGAAATTATCTTACTTTTACTATTATTTGCTGATGATATGGTTATATTAGGAAAATCGCCTCAAGAATTACAAATGCATTTAGATAAATTATATGAATATTGTAAAAGTTGGGGATTAGAAGTAAATATAGATAAAACTAAAATTGTTGTATTTAGGAAAAGAGGCGGTTTACTAAGAAATGAGTTTTGGACATATGATGGTAATGATATTGAAGTAGTAAATGATTTTAATTATCTAGGAACAGTTTTCAATTACACCGGAAATTTTACTTTAAATCAGGAATACATTGCAGGTAAAGCTTTAAAGGCGCTAAATGTTTTGCTTTTAAATTGAAAAAAGTATAGTTTTAAACCAAAGTTATTATGTCAGCTATTTGATTCTTTTGTTGGCTCAATTTTGAGTTATTCGTCAGAAATATGGGGATTTACAAAATCAAAACAAATTGAAAGAATACATCTAAAATTTTGTAAAAATATATTGTCAGTAAGAAATACTACCTGTACTGTTAGTGTAAATGGAGAGTTGGGAAGATATCCTTTGTTCATATCCCGTTATGTACGCATTGTTAAATATTGGTTTAAGTTGCTGCACACAGACAATATTATTTTACGCTCAGTTTACCAGCTATCATTAAATGATTGTAATAAAGGATTATGTAACTGGGTAGCCTATGTTAAAAAGCTGTTGTGTGACTATGGCTTTTCAGATGTTTGGAATAACCCACATGATATTGTATTTAAAAACTTTATCCCGATATTTAGACAACGAATAATTGATTGTTTTATACAGGGGTGGCATGTATCTAAAGAAACAAGTTCTGTATTGGAATTATATAATGTGTGTAAAACTAGTTTTTGTTACGAAAATTATTTAGATATATTGCCTGATCATTTGAGACGACTTATTACTAGATTAAGAACTTCTGCACACAGCTTAAGAATACAAACTGGTAGATATGCCAGAAATAGAATACAAAGAAATGAACGGTATTGTCAATGTTGTTCTTTAAGAGACTTAGAAGATGAATTTCATTTTGTTCTTATATGTCCATGTTATACAAGTATTCGTACCCTTTATATTAAAAGATATTATTTTGTTAACCCAAGTATGTACAAATTTATTGCATTGCTGCAAAGTAATAATAGAAATGAGCTATGTAAATTAGCACTATATTACAAAAATGCTATGACTATTATAACTACAGTGTTAAATAATGTTCAATGATAGATCGAAATTTAGTTTATTAAAAATAAAGTTTAATGATAGATTAAAAAATTAGTTTTGATATTGATTTTTCTTCATAAATATGTTCATCCTCACTTAACTGAGGCTTAATAACAAATATCTGAACAATGACAATTGTTACAATTACAATTATTAATCTCTTTATATTATTTATTTTATGAATTTCTTTATATTGATTGCACTGAAAATTGCATGTTACTCAAATATTATTATGCTATGTATATGATGATGTACTATGTACAAATCAGAAATAAAAGATCTGTTCTGTTCTGTTCTTCTACAAACTTTAAGGTCAAATTTATCAAACTTTGACACGGTTACCAATACAGGTAAAAAGAGGGTAATTGCTCAACAAAAGCCGTTCTGTTGGGGTTGAACTTTAAGCAACAGAGAACTACGGGTGTTGTTCTCTTGAGCAATTGATAACATTGCGATTAACTTATTTTCTTCTTCAAGTCGTCGGTTGGCTCAGACTGCGTTGGCTCGTGTGTGTTGTGGATCGCTGGGGGGTGGGTATATTTATGTGTTGAAACTTCCTGAGGACTGTCTGTTCTACAGATCTCTCAAGTGATAATAGAAAGAGAAATAAACATAGTTCTATCCGATTATTTAATTTCGATTACTACTGCGCCTATAAAAATTTAATGCACTTGAATGTATTACTACATACGTGATTAGTTCAATTCTCCTCACGCAAGACCAGCGACCATCACGGCACTTGTAATTATTAATTGGCTGTTGTCCCTATGTTTTCCCATCCGCCTTACAGATAAAACGAGAAATTTAAAGGTAACTACACGGTTCATGTCTTAGTATCTTTGTAATGGCCTCTTATAACTATTACATTACTTATACAACGAGAAATTTTCAATATTTGGTTCAAAAATATATGGCCTATCAAAATTGATTTTGCCACAAGTTGCAACTCTTACCTATCAGCATTACTATGAATTATTTACGGCACACTTCACATCTTAAGATTGACGAATGTCATATTAAGGATGTTAAGTTAAGCACTCATATGATTATATAAACTCTTCTGTCATGATTATGAATGTTATATCTTATCTTGCTGTCACATTGAAAACCATCTTATTGATCATACGTCCACATCAAAGTGATGTTAGGTAGATAAACTTTAAACGTTTGCGTGATGCATGTGTAGATAAGGTTAAATGTAGCCAAGTTCACTTTTTATAATAAATACGGTAGTTATTTCCCTTAAAGGCCAACCAAATCTTTTGTGGTGTTATGTGTTCATGTTTGTCTTTGTTCCTTTTGTATGGGTGATTGAACTGGTTTTGCAAGTTTAGTGATGGATGATTGGTTTTGGTATGCAAGTTATTTTTAGATGATTTGGTTCTGGGATAGCTAATATTTCTTGGTAACTGACCACTCCTTTCATTGCATTCAAGGCAATAGCATCTCTTTATTATAGTCAGATATTTGAAATATATACTATTTCTTTATAGAAATATTGATAAATTTATTATTATTCATACAATTATTATTTTGAAGATCTCATCTATTTAAAGCCTGGTATGTATATATTTATTTTAATTGTAATTGTGAAATGTTTATACTGTATATATTGTAATTATTGTAATTGTGAAATATGCAATTCATGAATTTTCTATTGTATTATATTTCTCTTTGTTATTTGTATTATAATCTATTTATTTTGTTATAGGTTTCTTCTATACCTGAATAAATTAAGAAAACATCACACACTGTTGTTTTTCTGAAGAAACCCCACCACTACACATGTTTTAATTTCCTGCTATGCATGCTATTTGCTCATTATTACTTTTGATGTGTGTTGTAATCAAATGATGGATAGTTCGTAAAGCCCTTTGGGACTGAATTGTCTTAATGTTCGTCTTCTGCCTTGCTTCGTCGGGCCCTTGTAGGTGATTTTCTTGTTGCTCTGTCTTCCTTTAGGACATTGAGTACTTTTGTTATGGTCATTGGGTTTACTTTTATATGTTTCTACATGATCATTTTAGTGTTTTACTTATTTAACCTTTTGTAACCATGACAACTGTTAGTATTTCACTTGGCGGGGATTCATTTTATTTACACTGTCTCGTTTATAGGAACATGGTGGGGCTAAGAGCGAGGTTTGGTGCACCATTAACCGGTTTAAACTCCCCAGCAGTCATTTTTATGCTGCTGACCGTTCCAAGGCGGCGCCCCACTGTGTTCCTCAGATGTATGTCTTATGTTGTTTCATACTGTTTTGGTGACACTTTTGCTTGTGTCCCTTGTTGTTTTCTCGTCTACGGTAAGTATCTTCCCCATTGCCTCTAGTTTTTATTTCTTTGATTACTCCCCACCCCCTCCCCCGGTCTCCTGTCCCCTTCCCCTTTGTGGGCCTATTTTTATTTTCTTTGAATTCCTAATCAGTTACAAATTAATTATCATTTAATGATTAACCTGTCCGTGCTCTGTCTTTGCCCTGTCCTGTTTTTGTTTGGGGTCCCCCTGGGCTCCTTGCCATTGGTTCTTGTTGCTGGGTCATGTGGGGGTTGCGTTCATTGAACGCCGCCTTTCCTTGTTGATCTTGTTTATCATATTAAATGCCAAGATAAATTACAAAAATATTGTTAATTATTAGAAACAGGCTTAAAAGCTAAATTTAACTCACACAGTCCATAATATGGAATGCTATAGCTACGGGAAGTCAATAGTTATTTAAACAAAGTGATCCCTCGGAAGAATTAATCACAACTAAATTACATTAAACTTTATTAAACAAAATAGATAAATAAAGAATCCCTAAAGAAAACCCAACACGGCAAAATTGAAAATGTTGCAGGCTCGGTTTGATTGAGCCTGTTCATGGACGGTACTGGAAAGTGCAAGTTACCGTCCACGCCCCCTAGCACCGGCTTAAGCAGAATTCAACATTTAAATATGAAAGGGTAGAATTTTGAATTTAGAAACATCCACAGATGTGTTCATACGGCGGTTATCATGGAATCTTCAATGTGACACTTCCGTGCCATTCCATGAAAAGCGGCGTATGGTCCCCAAGTAATAAAAAGCGTGTGCCCTAAACGAGAAAACAATGGGCGGAACTAAATAAAATAGAATTTTGAAAGGGGATCAGAGGTTATGAAGCCTGCGTATCACAGATAAGACGTCAAAAGACAAATTTAAAAAGCAGGCAACATATCCTAAGGGTGATTCAACATTATTCAAGTAGGAATATTGGAACCACCCAACTAGAAAATGCCAAAAAGTTGAAACTAAAAATACCACAAGCACAACAATAATGTCGTGCTGAACGATCTTCAAGGATCGAAAATATAACATCATTGATTAAATGTACGGGGCGACTTTTTACAGCCGCCACACGGCACAAATAACACGGATGTGATCATAAAATAGATAAATAAAGAATCCCTAAAGAAAACCCAACACGGCAAAATTGAAAATGTTGCAGGCTCGGTTTGATTGAGCCTGTTCATGGACGGTACTAAAGGAATGGTTGCTATGGAAGTCATTTGTTGCTATTATTCAATTTATCGATTGCTAATATTCTAAAATTCCACTAAACATCGAATGTGTCATGACGTCATCTAATTTTTTTTTAATGTTTGCGTCATTTCCGTGACTGAATATTTGTTAATGTTGCTGGAAACGCCAGACACCGATATTGTTTACAATTTAAAAATCGCGCGACCGTAAAGTTTTGCTGTAATTTGGGAATCACACCTACAAAAACATTTGAAAAGAAGAAACAAAATTTCACGATCATTTGTTTAATTGACATAAGACATTTCGGGATAGATGAGAAAACGGACATTTCTCGGAGAAGCAGGCAGTTACGGTCATTGAGGATATAACGTTTGATACAAGTTGTGCGTAATTATAACGTTGAAGTCAATACATTTTTGAAGTGCACCGCTGATACCCACATGTGTTTATGTAAAATTAAATAGCGTAATATAAAAGGCTACTAAGATTACTATTTCTGTGTTCATTCGTTATTAATTCTTCTATTTGACGCAACAAAGAAAGTCCACTGTTATATAAAAGAAAATCAACAATATGTGAAATATTGTATAGGCTTGAAAATATCTTTAATATATTGCGTAGGCTTAAAATTATCTTTAATATAACTATACCACGATATCACAACAATGCATTTGCTTTCCAATATATCACATAACTCGAACAAAAGATTGCAATATAATCTGAGTTGACATTCTTTGCATTGGAAAAACAGGATTTAATTGGAATTTATGACTTCACTTCTCTCAATATGATTTCAACATTGTATTGAAATGATAACTGAATTGGACATAAACCTTCGTACAAAGATTTTAACTCAAATGATTACAAAAGCATACATTTTAGATGAATGAAAGAAGTTTGAATGTTTAGAATTGAATAGACCTACGTATTAAAGTCAGTAAATCAAATTTATAAATTAACACATTTAATACATAAATAAATACAAAAATACTGTGTATGACTTATATAACAGATTTATATTTGATTCGACATTTGAAACCTTGGCAATTACTTTTTACATACAAAAGACTAAAATACATTTTGCAATTTCCTTGTTGATCTTATTTAATATCATAATTCTTATTCTTTTATTTTTTTTTATTAAAATTAGTTAGACATTTAATAAATCAATTAAATAAATGGAGCACTTGTTGGAAGTTTGATATGTTTAAATGTTGTATGCTGCTTAAGCCGGTGCTATTGGGACATGACGGTAACTTGCACTACCAGAACCGTCCGTGAACAGGGTCAGCAACACTTCACAATGTTGCCTTGTTGGGAATTCTTAAGAGATTTTTACTTTCACTATTTCATTGTCATATCCGTGATATTAATGGCAGCTGTAAAAATATTCCCCGTACATGTAATCAATGATGTTATATTTTCGATCTTGAAGATCGTTCAGCACGACAATTAATGTTGTGTATACATTTTATAAAATATTTTCAGTTTCGTCTATTTGGCCTTTTTCAACTTGGGTGGTTCAAGTATTCCTACTTGGATACTGTAAAATCACCCATAGGATATGTTGCCTGCTTTTTTAATTTGTCTTTTGACGACTTGTCTGTGATATGCAGACTTCATAACCTAAGATCCCATTTAAATATTCCATTGTATTTAGCTTTGCTCATTTTCTTTCGTTTAGGGCACACATATTCTTTTACATTGTGAGCATACGTTTTTCATGGAAAGGCATTCGTGTGTGACATTGAAGGTTCAATGATTATCGCCGTATTTACACATCTGCAGATGTTTCTAAATTCAAAATGTTACCACCTTTGGGGTTGCGTTCATTCAACGCCGCCTTTTCCTGATTATATTGTTATATTTTTTAACATACCCAAGCTCAACTATGAACAGGCTAAATCAAAGCGAGTTTACAACATTTTCGATTTTGTCGAGTTGGGCTTTCTTTATTGATTCTTATTTCCTCAAAAAACAAATTGTGATATGATAATCTAGTAAGCAGAAAAAACTATTAATTGTTGAAATGTTAACCTCACTATAATATGTGTTCACCTTGAAAAATAAGAAACAATAATATAAAACATCATCTAAATAATGCACCCGGTTTCCACATTAATCGTATAACTAACTGCGCAATATATACAAATGACATTATCAGAATGTTAACAGCAACAATAATTGATATCTATTTCGTAATTGCTCAATAAATATCTCAAATGTTTGTATTTAAATGATCATTAAAATATAACTAGACACATTCTTCTTTCCCACATGAAAATGTATCAAGTAATTGGATAAACTTAATATGTACAAACTTCAAAACATGGTTAAAAAAGATCAACAAGGAAAGATGGCGTTAAATGAACGCAACCTTCTCACGACAAAGAAACAAAACAAGGAACACCGACCAAGAGCCCAGGAGGACCCCTTAAACAACAGGACAGGGCACAAGGGCCTCAAAATATGTTTATGCGTTAAATGAACGCAACACCCACACGACCCAGCAACAAGAACCAGACTAAAAAATAAAATACACATAAGTTCTGTACAAAAATTAGAATAAGAGCAAGCCAATGTTGAAATGAATAATTCAAAAATATTGAAAAGTGATACCAGTCTCTCAATGATTAAGATGTGTAATACTTTTATCCAATCAATGCAAATATTACCCTTAAGTTGCTTAACTGCTTTAAATGACACTTACTATTCAATTGATTATAATGTATGGTCTAAATCGAATTTCTAGCTACGACGATAGAGACAAATGTGCCAATGAAGTTTTATGTTAAATATAGTAATGTTTGAAGTCGGAAGTCTGCATGTCATAGACAGAAGACTTACAAAATACATATTATACCGGTGAACGCATGGAAAAAGATCAATTATAAGAAACTAAAATAACGGCAAAAATGATGATGTGCTCTTTTTTTAAGTATCCATAATATTAAATCTACTTATCGTTATGTGTATCATTTTGTTTATTTACAAACCAAGATGCTTGTTTTGGCCATAAAATTGCTTCATTTTGCGTTACTTTTGCATAAGTACTGTACTATTATATTAAGTGTATTCTGGCGTTACTGGAAGTTCACTATGTTAATTTAGAAAAAACAAAAAAAAAAAAAACAAACAAACAAAAACTTTAAGGTAAGAAAGAAAGAAAAAGTCACGTTAAAACTCTACACGTCATAGGTTAACACTTTATATAAAGCACACTATCATTAAAATAATTGTATAGTAAGGTTTTTATCAGTATTGTATGCCACGTTTCACGTTGATAGATCAGGTTGCGGGGCCAATGTTGCTCTTACCTCGGTAATAATGATTACACTTTTGTTAGTGAAAACAGTCAAGAAGAACAGATTTGTTGTCCCACAGAATTAGAAAAAAAAACATTTCAATACTGTTATGATTAAACAATGTTATGTCAGTTGAACAGCATTTGCCTTCAAACGGGATAATGAACTTCGACTGGAATTTCTTTTCACGATTAACTTGTCTGAATAGTATACTTGATATAAGTCTCATGTCAGTTTTTTATGAGATAGCATTATAAATTCCCCATGAATATACACGTATGAATGCAGTTAGAAAAGAATGAATTTATTACAGTATAATAAAACACGCCTTTAAAGAAACAACATCGGTTATCATCCATTTGCCCTACGTTTGATTTTTGTTCCTCTTGCTATTGAGTGACATATTTTTCTTGTCTACAATCGAACGAGTAACGTGTCATTATAGTAAAAGGATACAATTTACATACCTATCATTTTCTCATTATCATATATGTATTGAGCCAAAACTGACAATAATGGTTGATAATTTTCCATGTAGAATGTATTGTTATTAGTCCATTACTTTAAAAGTAATCACAACATAGCAACACAGTAGCCATAACAATTTTCATCCTGTAAAGGAGGAGAAATGTACATGCTTGTTGAACCATTTAATTGTTACTTTTATATAAACTTAAAGTGGTTTCCATAGGATACTTGTAACTACGAATTATGAACAGGTGTATTGCAAATTGTCCAAAGGGTACTCAACATTGAAGGAGAAAATTGACAGATTAGTAGATCATGAAGTCAAATATATATATTTGAATGAATGGTTTCCTTTTACATTTAATTTTGAAACGATCAATATAACCTTTCCATTTACAAAAAAAAAAACAGGAAAGAAAAGAATCAAACAACAAATAAGTAATAAACTCTTTCAAACTGAAAGATATACATGAACAGGTTATACCCCTCCCCCCATTTGGACCCCATCTCATAGAAACACTGAATATTTAAATTCTGCCATTTTATAAAAAAAATATTAATATAAAAGTCTCAAGCCCATAATTTTCACATAAAAAAACTCGCAATTACTAATAATGTTTACCCAAAAATTCATAAGTTGCAACATATTTCAATATCGGATGTTCCATGAAATATATGGTATATTATTTAACAATAAAATGTCATGTATCCCGTTCTCTTCTTTTCTCAATTTTAAAATAACAAATTAAATTTTGAGCATGCATAATTATACTAAGTGATGCAAAGTTGAAATATTGATTTAGTTTAAAAATATCTTATATAGTTTGGTGCTCTCAAATGGAATAGTTCTGTTTGAATATTCATCAAATATGCCAAAGAAAATAAATATGAAACAGTTTTGTTTCTGTTTTTTAACCTATTATATGTATTCTGATGCAAACGTTCTTACTATAAAACGTGTACAGGTGGTTATTCCCTAGTTTTGAATCCTTTTAATTTTACCAAAGAAAAGAAGTAAGTAATGAGAATCAAAACAGGCCTAAAGTCGTATTTTTGTGTTACAATTAGCCTTTCACTTTCTACATGATAAGTGATACTCTTGTCCATTATCAAATAAGAAACCATATCATTTGGTCAAATAATTTCAAATTATCGCATGGTTCAAAATTTTCCCTTGTTTTGTTGAAACCATTATATTCAGTACACTTTCGATAAAAAATTAAAACTGTACTGATATGTAACAATGCCGTTGTTTCTGCTATTCTTACAGAAAACAAGATATGATAAAATAGTTAACGCTTATTTTACAACTATAATAAAACAGTTACGTTTTTCACCACTTTTCGTGTTTGGGTGTTGGGTTTTGCTTGGGCCGGTGCTGGGGGGCGTGGACGGTAGTTTGCACTTGACAGTACCGTCCATGAACAGGCTCAATCGGACCGAGCCTGCAACATTATCAATTTTGCCGTGTTGGACGTTCTTTAGGGATTTTGTTTTTCTCTATTTTGTAACAAGTGTTCAATCGTTCAAAGTTCTTACATATCAAGTTCCTGTGACACTATGATATTGTCCTGAAACCTTTCAACAACGTCTAAACGTGCGCGAATATCAAATAGTCGGCGTCATTTATCTGATTTATTAAGGTATCCGTACTTTTATTATTATTTATATAATTTCTTTTTGCACTCCTACCAAGAAAATTATCCACAGTTTGTAAAATTAAAACTTTATTTTAAAACATATCACAAAAGAAGAGTTCCTGGCGTGTGTTTATGCCAAATGAAAGTTGTTCTTTGTCAGATAGAGTAAGAGTTAAACTGCGAATGGTACAAGTTGTTTCCCGTGGTAATTCTTCTTCAGATTCTTTGAAAACATGTTGGTGTATGTCTCCGACAACCCATGGCCTCTTCATGTTAATCCAAGATATATTCATAAAATTTGATGTGTGTCTTTTTAATCTCCAATGTATTATGACAGCGTTATCCTCTGAGTAATCTTACTTAAAGTTAATGTATTCTTGTAAAGACTGTAACAAAAATTGACTTTGTCGGAGGATAACCATATTTCTAGGTACATACCATTGCTAAAATAATGTCATGTAGAATATTTTATGCTGAAATTGTGTGAATAAATGTCAAGTAAAGTGCATTGTGGATAGGACGTTTCAACAATTAATTTTGATAAATTGTATCATAGTTTGGGGACCTTTCTGTTGAAAATGTGTCAGAATTAAATCGTATACATATACATGTACCGAGCGTTAGTTACCCGCACTCCAGAACATGCCCGTTGATTGATTGGCTCATGTTTGCTGGGGTTTACTTATTGTGACGGCAGAGAAAGGGAAAACGATAGAAATATCATATTCAGATGGTCGTTCATTGGTTACTTTTATCACGGGTTTCATTCTGTGTCTTTTTATGTTTGACTATGGTACAAAAGAGAAAGAACATCAAAACACTCGGCAATCTGATTAATACTCGTGGGCTTCACCCCCTCGTACAAATCATATAGCCTCGTCTTTCATTGCTCTTTTTCTATTACTTAATAATTTAATATGTAGGTGTATTAAGTGCGACATAAAGTTCTAGTATTTGTCCATTACCGGGAAATTATGAAAACCCGGAGGGGCTTGGTCTCCATTATTCTCAGGAATAGACAGATACTCGACATTTTTAACTTTCGTAACTATGCTTGGCTTTATATAATACATGTACTTTCCATGGGTTACGTACGTTATCTGCAAAATAAAGCTGAACTGCACCCAGAAAAAATCAAGTCATCGCGTGATAACTGCAAATATGTTTAAGGTAGGTTCTAAAATTATCAAAAATGATAACGGTTGACTTGTTACGTGCACAAATGCAAAATTATGATTATTATACATATTTTTAACTCAAATGAGATATAATTATATAAAAATAGCATATAGGTCGGCTATTAAAGCATACATTTTCTTATATCTGTCACGAAAAAAGAATATCTTATGTAATTATCATCCATTATCATTTATAAATATGATAATTAGTATATTACCAAGCCATTATCGGTGGAAAACTAAATAATACCACAAAATTGCTGTATTATGTACTAAAATAGCCGTTATACTATTGTCACATTATTAACATAATGTATGCGTTTACAGATTAACTAAACCATTGTCCTAGCTTTTAGTACATTTTAGTTAGAGTAGGATTCTCATTTTACTCCAATCATTATTTTTTTATTGGCAAATGCTTGATTGGTGTACATGAAAGATCAGAAGACGCTTGTTACACCGTAGTTCTGCAAAATACCAAATAAACCAACTCTATTTTTCGTACATTAAAATTGTTATTTTCTGTATATAAAAGAAGTGTCATTTTCACCTACTGCTTTCTTAGCCTAAAGAAGTATTCTTCGTTTTGCCTTTGTTTAAATATTGGGTCGTGTAAAATGTATTTCTTGATAATAATATAACATGCTCCATATTAAGCACTTTGATATTAAACTGCTTCTTGTTTTACACATATGTTTGAAAGATAAACGAAAAAAGTTTGGTATTCACATAATTGATATTTTAAAGCATACAAACCTCAAATTTAAAGTTTATTCTTTTACTGTCATAGTTAGTTTTTCGTTAGTATACCAGTTTATCTTATGTTACTGCTATTTGGGTCTGATTGTACTTTTATTCATGTTTATTCACCTCATTATGTCATATTTGTAGATGACATAAGTGAAACAAATGATTTGTCACTTGACTTTATGACAAATTCATGAATATACATATTCTTTATAAAACGATTACCTTTATTGTTAACATTTTGAAATTTCATGTAGTACGCATGAAAGTGTATGCACGCCAGAGCAAATCCCTATGCTTCGTAATGCAACACCAGAACGTTTCCAAAAATGGTTGATATTACGCAAAAAATCATATGAATTATTAATCTGTAACAATATTATGAATTAATAATCAATGCCTTCGTCTCAATAACATGTAATCAAAACAAAAAAAGAAACGTATTATCTGTCAATAAATAGTTACAACAATGTATTTCAGGAAGACATGAAAATAGCATAATAAAATGTTGCGGAGTTCAATGACATACATCAACCCATTTTAATATTTTTTTAATAATGTATTGATTGATTGGGAATTAGCGTGGCTATTTAACGCCATATTTGTTTCCTAAAATATCTTGTTATTATTTTTGTCCATGATGATGATTGATTATTTTCTAGTAAAACAATGACGTAACATGTTTAGAGCGTGCTCTAATTGTACGATATTTTACCGAAAGAAGACAAATGACAACATTATTTATTTCTTTATTTCAAGCATACAGAAAAAAAGAAACGAAAACAAAACAGAAAAACCAACGCCAAACAAAAAAGGAGCATAGAGTTATCATATTCCAAAGATAAAATTCTTACGGATGTCCGTATCATTTATTTTCATGAGAACTACCCAAAATAAAATATAGAATTATGATAAAACGTGTCTGATTTATACACCCTCTATCTCAACTTGTCGTTCATATTTTCATAATCTTTGCCGTATCTCAAAATAAGGAGTGACCATTTTTATTCCGACGTAAATGTGCAAAATTACAAACTTAAATAAAAGTGAATAACCGAAGGTACATGTATAATAGCTGTGCATTGACATCACGTCAAACATAACGTTTTAGAAATCAAACTGTGAATACATTTGACATAATACTGTTCGTTCGTCTAAGTCAGTTGCAGGTGAAATAAAATCCAGTCAAGTCATTATACTTTTGAGGAAAATATCCTCAATTTACATCATTCCAGAAAATGTGATTATGTTCATATTTCTTTTTCAACTAAACGATCTATCAACCGTAAATATTCCCTTTTTGGTCCATTTAGATTACAAAATATGATAAATAAAACCGGTCTGAAAGTAGTATCTCATTAACAATCATAAACAAATTTGTTTTAATGTATTTGAAGAATTAGTTGTCATGTTCTACCGCCTCTACTTTTATGCCCCTTTGTTTTGTCAAAGTTGTTTAAGATAATGTACTACACATGCTATCAACATCGAATATTTTATACTATGACAAGGAAGTGGTGCGGACAGGGGGCTTAGTACATTTAAGGATTATTTTAAGTAAGTAATTAGATTGAAAAAAAAACTTACGAATAATGCCCCTTGCATACAAGAATTATCAAATATTTTCTTTAAATTGATTTTATCATAAGTAAGTTTAATAAGAGTTGTTAACCACGCATTTACATTGTTTAAAATCTGTTCAGGTGACTTACTCAAAATATTATCTCCTTCATTAAAATACACGACCATTATTTAAAGTAGACGATAAACAACCTTTTTCACAAGCGTTAATGTTTTGTGTCCATCAGATTTGAAAGTTTTTACAGTCATTTTGATATTGCCTGTAATTCATACGGTCTGATTAGCAGAAGTGCTTGCCTGAGAGAAATATCATGTTCTATTTATTTCATATACATTTATTGATAATTAATATTCTATATTGGTGTCATGAGAATATATGCCAATTCACTTAACAGACATAAAATACCACAGTGCTGTTGAATAATGTATGATTTATGCACAATTCATGTTATAGCTTCAGTTTTATTTATTCTTTTATTATACATTTATAAGCCTTGTATGTAATGACAAATCCATGAAATCCATACCTAAGGAGAAAATGTATTTTAAACTGTTATATTAATATGTTAATTTTGATCTAACACGGATTTAGATAAAAAATCTTAAACTTATGTTCCATTAAATCTATACCAGCGGTAGAGGTATATCATGTGCTGAATGCTAACAAAATTGCAATCAAAATGACATATAGAACCGTAGAATTTCCTTATCCTTGACTATTATTATGACAAAGATTTTTTTGTGTTTAATTTCATTTAAAAACCCTGTAATTGGAATGTGTATATGCTCATACGAGCACTCGCCTTAAATAGATGTTTAGATCACTTCAATACAGTTAAAAACTAATGAATATCACAGAAATAAGATAAGTATTCAACCGTTTTGAAAAATAAACTTGTATTTTTTTCCAAATAACTCAATAAAATGGGATTACGAAATCAACACTTACTAGTCTAAAGGACTAAAGTAATATTTGTCCTTCATACAAACGAATAACATCTCCAAATTAATCTGCCAAAACTAATCAATTTTTTTAAACTGTTTCTTGTTTTCATATACAGCCTTCTAAGCGATTTGTTACAGATCGCTTGCAAAATATGTTTATTATAAAATGTCACTTACACCATAACTTCAGTCAGATCATTAATGATTCAAGAAAATGAAGGTTTAATTTACACTAGTATGTTTTCCAACGTGGTAACGAAATAATCACTGACGTAGATATAATAAATGTGTATCAATGACGATCCGGACATGACTTATTTATATAAACATCATCAAATAGCTAAATACGTGTATTCACATACTTTCGTAAGTTCATGACTGAAACATGTTATTAATATCCTGTTTCAAAACTCATATTAATAGATAAACTAGTAAAAATGTAAAACTTATAAGATCAACAAAATAAAATATTTTGCAATTTTTGCACTTATAAGTTATTTATATGAATGCAACCGTAATTTTCAGGTATTGTAGACTGATTGTTTACCAAGAAATGGATGTTTTCCTGCAAAAGTACAGTTGACTTAATATTTCTAATATCAAACAAAAAATATTTTTAAGTCGGTATTTTTATAGACAATGCAAATATGGTCTGTCAACATTTTATTATATTCCGATAGAAACCTTTTTGTTAAAGGGAACATCAAATTATTAAATGAAAATAAAAATAAAAACAAATCTTACAGTCATTAAGACATAATAACCTTCATGAAGCCAACATAAGTAGTCATAACCTGATCCAATGATTATATTACACGTATTTTCTAGATAACCCGATCTGTCATTGTCGGTCTAAAACAATCGGATGTGAATTAATAATTTCCTGTCTGAAAGATTTTAAGAATAAAGATATGTCAAGAAAGAAACACACCATGCATGACATGTTTCATCTTCTTTTTTAGACTTAATAGTCTTTGATTTTTCTTCTAGTCTAATTGTTTTGTTATTCAGCGACACTTTATAACAGCATAGAATAGCCATTGGAAACAATTCCTAAATTATTACACATTTTTACATCAAATGTAAGAATTTCTTATCAGATTAAGACAAAATTTATTGATATGCTTGTGAAAACTTTATTGTTGCATTAAAATAAGCCGATGCAATTCAGGCCAAACATATCTGATTATTAACAATATAATTTGATCCTCCAGAATAACGTTTTATATGTCAATGAAAGTGCTGTTATGTATATAGGCTTAATTTTAAATGTCTTGAGTTTCTATTTTCTGAATAGCTCAGTAGGTAGAGCGATAGACTGATAATCTCGATGTCGTCGGTACCTGCTCATGCCACTATCATTTTAATAATTCTGTTTATTGGATGTTTATATGATTTTTCATGTCCATTCATCTTCTTTCCACGCTCATTCTGGAATATTCTTTCTCTAAGTAGTTTATTATTCTAGATTGTTCATTGAAAAAATATATAAAATGAATGTTTGTAATTCGAGGTATGTGTGTTAATTTCTGATATTGTGTGATGTTGATATACTGATTGTGTGCTTTTGTACTGCTAACTTAGAAATTTATAAGTTTGGATGCTGTAATTCTGTGTGGGAAGTGGTTTGGACGTATTGTATATATTCTGCTGTGGACATTGATTAAATTTGAGTTGTGGACAATTTAAATCTTAGGACATTTGTTAAATGTGTTTCGTGGATAATTGTGAGTTTGTTGCTACGTTATCTTCTCTGTTGCGTTAAGCTCGTAACAGTGCCAATTGTGACAATAGGTTTATACTGACGAATCAATATATAGTGAACAAGGAACTTATATCATTAATTTGATTGTCATAAAACAGTTGCCTTTTAAGGAATAAATGTCAAACACGTGTTTGTTCTCACAAGAGATATACATTTTCGTTGAAACCAATCTTAATAGAGAAGTAAAAGAATATAGTATACGCGTGGGAAAACATCATCTTAAAATAAATTGTTATTGCAACATATATTCACTTGATAAAAGTCAACATAGCAAGTATGCTTAAATATAAGTTGAAACTGAGAAAAACTAGGAGAACATTTAAAAAATACGATATTTAAATAAAAAGTTATTTCAATGTTGTTTCTTAAATTACTTGGTGATAAATATAAATATGCTTGTGAGATACAAGTAAATAATACTGACAATTTAATAAACAGCAGTAGGTAATTATTACATATTGCTCATGAAACTTATAGTAAGTGCTCATAATGGAAGCGACCTAATTACTTAAAGTGGTTGGTTAATATATCATACTCTATTTATTTATTATGGAATGATAGATATGTTCTGGCTGTCACTTGTTGATATGTGACTTACTTTGTTTCGAGATGTTTATACTTCACAACAACAGGTGTCAAATGCTGTGTGGCAGCTTTAAAAAGTTGCCCCCTACTTCACTTCAGTGTTGTTATATATTTTTCTGGTCCTTCGGGATTATTGATGCCAGCACTATAAAGTGTTGAGAATTGAGTACCGCTCAAGTCTCATGTACAGACACAATCAAACCAAGTCTGTAATTCTCTTATAATTTTGTTGTGATTAATGCTTCCGAGGGATCACTTTGTTTCCAATTTTTTGAACATATATTAAGCTAAATGCATTTTTTCAAAGATTAAAATGTTTGAAACAAGATATGCAGTACAATGTATTTGGTCAAGAATTTAAAGATGAGAATGTAAAAATATGGTGACCGGTAGCGTCCATTTTAAAGCCGCGAGAACTATTACCGTCAGTTTTTATCTCGCGGACAACTTTTAAATCCGCGAGATTTTATGTCGGAATTGTATAAAATGTCGCGGCTTTGAGAAACACTCGAGTTTTTCTGTCACATTTGTGTCGAGTTTTACGAAGGAAACTGCGACATTTTTCTGTCTTCATAGTAGGCTAAACCACGCAAACATATGTCTACTTTAGGAAGCCGATCGCAGCCATTATAATCCGCGATATTTTGTTTTTAAGCATACCTTGTAAAAGTCGATTTTGATCATTAAGCCTCGAGATTTGTATGCCGGGAAATGTCAAATTTAAAAATTCGCTGCAGAAAATTGCTATTACTTACGCGATATTTTATGAGACCGTTCTTGAGGAAGAAAAAAATGCGACCTATATTTTTCCCCTCGACTGTTTGTAGATTCCTACAACACTTTCTAAAAAATGTTTCATTTCTGTTCTCGAATGTTTATGGACAAACGATGGATAAAATGGAGAGTCCAACCATAATCGCTACGAGCCACTGGAAATGTTTCTTTCTGTTTCCAACAACTGTTATGAAATATCGCGGTATATATGTTCCCGGCGACATTGTGTACGATTTCGGCAGAAAATCTCGTAGGTTTGTAAGTTGCCCGCTTCATTTCGTGTTAAAACGATAAAATTTAGCGAGTTGGAAATAGATGTAAGGGTGAAGTTATAGTTTTACCATTGAACAATGCATTATTTACATCATTAACATGAATAATAGCATAATATAGTAATTAAAATACTGGTAATTAGAATCACGAATGCACCGATTGAATTGATAAATGAACAATGAATGAATTACCGGGCGAAAGAATGCACGGAAAACAAACAAGCACATGAATGGATGAATCCATTGAATAAATATTTGTTCACAACACATTCACATTTATTTTTGAAGTAAACCTCATTCAGAAATACTTAACACGCTAACAAATTTAATTGATTTGGCCAATAATATTACTGTTTCAAAAACATAGGCTTTTACAGTGATTAAAAAGGAAATTATGATAAAGTGACCATAAGATAATAATAAACCCTTTAAAATTAAAATAACATATGTGTCGTAGTACATACATTTTACAACTTGAATACAAATAAACTAAATACACTTAGATATATTGAAAGCAATGACACAACGGACAGTTTGTTTTATATACATAAAATATTTCAACGCTTACATTCTTAAAAGCACTTAAATTATTAACACATACTCGTATAGGCAATTCAAAATGTATCTTACTACCTAAAGTTTCATTGATATCATAAATATCATAGTTGTTCTCTTTTAACAGTATCTTATTATTCAAGATAATGAAACTGTAAAATTAACAGAAGTTTTGCGTATCAGATGAAAATATATGTATTTTAATGTCTTAATGATCTGAACAAAAATGCATTTATAATATGAAATTATTAACCAGTTCTTGGTATGCTATAATTCATATTTTATCATTATCTGTTTAACTACTCTTTTTGTCATTGTATTTTAATGCTGGTTAATTTACCAAAACTGATTTGGTGATTTAATAATTCACTTTTTTATCATGGTTGTAGTCACGAGAGGTGTTGAAAATTGGATGTTTACTATTTAAACGAACGAGGTTTACGTAACAGTTATAAAGAACAAAAACTTCAATTGTTATTAGTGTAATCCCCAATGCAAATATTGATATTAATTGGACCGACCTGCTAATTTTGATATTTTTTTCAACTTATGCACAGTCTCTTAATCTCGGATGATGAATATTTTGCTTTTTTTCATTGTAATTAATTCTACATATTAAAGAGACATGACATTGTCCGTCCTGAAACAAAGCGTTTCACAGCTGTATGCCAATCAGAACATTATTTTCGGTCTGATATTGTAATGCAATATTTCATTTGATAAGCTAATGATATTGAATGAAACAACAAGACAGGAGCGCCATATTTGCCACTGTTATATAGAATTATTTTTCCTAAGACAAAAAATATAACAAAACAAAACAAACAAAAACCAACAGCAACAACAACAACAAAGAAACGAAAAGAAATAATGTTTCAGGTATGTCTTTTTATTTTGTTATCTTTATCCCTTCCTTTTGTCAAAATCAATATTTACGAGTATATGGATCAAAACAACTTAAATACACTCTTGGGAAAACTTCTTAGAAGACAGTTTCTATATGAAAACAGTATGACAAAAATCCATGGTAAAAAGAAATGGATTTAAATTTTTTAACGCAATTTTTGGTTAAAAATATTTGTACGAAGGTTCATGAAAAATAATTTGCTGATAAATAAACGCCTGCTAAATTTATCTCTTTACAAAATGATTTACACGGTATTACAAAATCAACGAGTATTGCTACACATTCTCCGTTATTTTTAGCAGACTATTTCAATAAATAGTTATCCCCAAGGATAACTTTTTAACGTTAATCAGACAAAGCTTTGTAGGCTCATAGTGCAAGGTTGTTTTCTTTTGTGAAATTGCAAACAGTTTTGGTATTGACTGTGTATGTTTTTTGCGGTAATAAATCACAAAATGATAATACTGTTTTTTTATCACAAACATGTGACAATGAAAGACACATATTAATGTGAATTGGTTTCCCCTTTTATGTGGGATACACTTTTTGCTTTGCTTTAACCAAATGCAATTTAAGGGCGTTGCATAATATAAGACTTAATATTTTTTATGTTTTCCAGTGCTCCGAAGCAAAACATTTGAGACGATTCAAATTGTTTTTATATTCATATAAACAGACCATGCTCGATGCCATTGCATATAATGAGGGTAAACCCCTCAAGTGCAGAAAAATATATGTTTTTAGTCTTTTTAAAAGTTTGGATCGAACGCAGCCTTTCCGTGTTGATCTTGATTATCATATTGTAAAAGACATATAAATGCTCAAAATTTACGCACTCTAGCATAAATCAAAATTAATGGTCCCAATCAACCAAAGTAATACACACACACACACTTTTGCAATAAACACTCCCTTCTATCAATCTGAAAAAATCCATTTCATCTATATAATTTTGTGTTTTCTTTTATAACTTTAAGGGGGAAATTTGCATTTACTCTAACTAATATTCCTGGTGGTAGGGTATTTCTTTCTTTGCGAACTTTAAAATATATTATGTGTGCCTATCTTTATCTTACCAATGACAAATTTTCGACTCCGTATGCAGATTTCTGTGCATAATTGAGCTGCTTTACTGATGTTGTAAATGTTGTTTGATATTTTGCTTTTTGACCTGCTTTTATACTTAGAATTTAAAGTATACTGGTAATTGAATAGCTTGACAAAGCATACACCAAGTTCACCTATACAGTCAAGATAAAAAATTTAATGTAAAAATAAGCATGTATGTTATAAGGTTTGTTGGACAAATACTAAAATGTGATCTGGTTGCTTGTGTTTTAGACTCTAATTCACAGATTGTTTATCAATGTACTTACACAATCAAACCCAGTTTGCAATGTTCATGTAATTTTGCTGTTGTCAATGATTCGATTCTGAGGGATCACTTTTTCTCGATATTTATATATCACAACAACAGATTTCAAGTGCTGTGTGGCAGCCGTAAAAAGCTGCCCTATACTTACCTTCAGTGTTTTCATATTTTTATGGTCCTTCGGGATCATTGAGTCCAGCACTTCTAAGTGTTGAGAATTGAGTACCGTTTAAGCCGGTGCTAGGGGTCGTGAGGGATACGACACTTTTTCATTATCCCTCATATACAGACTCAATCAAATCGAGTCAGCAATTTTCATGTAACTTTGCTGATTTTAATGTTTCCGAGTGATTGCCTTTTTTCAGATATTAATCAATGGCCCTCAAAGGCAAGACGAGTAATGAATTGTCGAATGTTAGGTACTTATTTCAGAACGATTCACTGTAGTCATTCCTTGTTATTCGTATTGAAATATTACTTTCATGGCTAAAAACAAATTTAAACATTAAACAGCAATTTTCTTTAAGTATTATCGCCACCTAGAATTAAATTGTAATATTAAGAATTATGAAATCTTAAATAAAGTTAATACGAGGGTAAACACCTTGTCAGACACGTAGGGCACAAAATGGGCGCAGTTTAAGGATACACTTGTAAAAATAAAAGTATTATTAATAAATAAATGTTTTACGATCATAAGCCTTATCACGAAGCTAAACTTTGAACATAACAAGGGTATAACAGGCAACATGCAATACTTCTAGCCATTTTTAATAAATAGCCTTGGGATCTGCTTACGCATTTTTAAAAAATGAATGGTAAACGTGTTCTACACAAAGCAATTACGTTTTTGTGAACAATAATAATTCTTTCCAATACACATGAAAGTAAATTCAAATCAGAAAGTGGAAACATTGTTTATTTCATATGCTTTGTAATGAATAACCATTATAAAAACTTACCAACGATGTGCCGATAAATAACATAATATCATATCAATACTAGCATATTAAGTATGCCTCTATCTAAATAGCATGCTACCAACACTAAAAAGGGAACATAATCACCTGTGAATGACAGGATACAATAAGTATTTAGGGTAAATATAATTGTAGCGGTATAAAATGTTGCAGAGTTCATCGACAACAATAAACACGTTTATTGTTTTGAAATTATGAAATGATCAATATTATTAGCGGTATATACAAGTATTTGACGTCATATTTGTTTCCAAATACATTTGTACTATTTTGCTACTCAAAAAAAACGATGATTAAATTAATATATATTAAGAATATTTTACCTATGAAATATGAATATTCATAAAAATTATTGATATTCATTGTACTTAATAAACGAGCGTTAACACCGAATGTTCTAGTTTTTTTTCTTGATATTAAAAAAACCATTAGTTTTACACTATGAATTTAAAATTATATCTTTTAAAATGTTTTACTAATAAAATTATGTGAGACAATTCAAGACAATGTTGTATTTTTTTTTTGGGCGTATAACTTTATATATAAAGACAATTCAAAACAATAATATCCGTTTACAGCATAACGAGAAAGGATTTTGTTTCTGTCAGCAGAGACCAACGAAAGAATGTGATTAATTAGATAAAATATATATCAAATAGGAATCTTATTTTGTCCCGGAAATCTTTTATTTCATTCATAACGACAGGTCATAAAGGACACAGCCACACACAGTCTGGAGCATTTTTATTTACGTCATTTTCTATTCTATTCATCTAATCTTCCTTATCTCCAACAAGTTTACTTATTATGTAATAAGGCTAGTTGAAGATTGTTTAGGTCGCTAACTTAAGACCTCTTTTGCCTCATCGGAATTGTTTTATCGAGAACAAACATTATAGCTTACATCATTATTTAGAGTAGACGATAAATAACTGTTTTCAAATTTGGTGTTTATCGTTTTTTTGGCTAATTTTATATTTTGATATTGTCTGTAATACAAACGGAACGATCCAATTAGTTTAAGTGCTTTCCGGAGAGAAATATCACACTCTAATTATTTAACATATAAATATTGATAATTAATATTCTCTAGTAGTCTATATACCTATTCACATAACGAACATAAAATCTCACAGTGCTGTTAAATAATGTATGATTTATGCACAATTCATGTATGGGCTTTTATTCAAAGGTCACACGTTAAAGATATTATAGTATTATTCTTGAATAAATTTACACACCTTGTACGTATTATCGAACAGTGATTTTGATAAAGTTGCAGAAATATGACGTGTAGAACAAACTCGTGGATGTTCCATGGCTTATTATAATACAGGCTTTTTTGTTTAATTTCTTTTAAACATCTGTAATTAGTATCTATGATTGTATGTTTATACGTGCAATCTATACGAACACACATGATATACTGATATACGGATATCATATTTATATGGCATCAGGTCAATGCAGATCAAAATAATGATACTACGAAATATTGAAAGTAACAAAGCGTAATTAAAATATATATTAATCAATATTTAAATTATTCAACCAAATAGGATTATCAAATCAACACTGAAGGCGTATTTGTTCTTCAAATAGTCGAATACATTTTCCTAATTAATTTGCCAGAAACAAATTAAATATATGCAACCGTTTATGTTTTATTACACAGCGTGTTTGTTACATTTCGGTTGCAAAACATGTTTATTAAGAAAAAATGTCATCTACACCATGATTTCAATCTCATAATTAATGATCTGATTATACTAATATTAAACAAAAACTCTTTGTTATTACCTAATAACAATTTACATTAAGAATTTCCTATCAGAACCAGACAAAATAAGTTTCTATTTGTGTCATAATTGTATTGTTGTATTAGAATTAGCCAAGCTGAATTTTTACAATATGATCTGATCCTCATGTTATATAATATTATGTCAATGTAAGTCACAATTGTGACAGTCGAAACACGTTGACAGATCAATACATAACAGGGAACTTGTATCATAAACTTGATTGTCTTATCTTTTAATGAATAACTATCAAACGTTTGTTTGTTCTCACAAGAGATATAATTTCAGTCAAAATAAGTATGTATATGGAAAGAAGAGAATAGTATAAGCTTTGAAAAATAGGGCTTGAAACGAAATTTTGTTGTAACTTATAGTTACCTCATAATTCTTAGTCGACATGGCAAAAGTGTTCTACAAGCAGACACAGATTAAAACAGGGTATGGTATTTAAAGAGGGTATTTAAAAGTTCCTGCTATGATGTTTATCCTTAACATAGATATAAAAAAAAGACCAGGGAATGCATGTACTTAGCAGATAGTTTCTGAATAATGTCACCATGACTTTTAGTTGAAAATTCAATTAGACTTGTTAAACACGACTTTCTGTGAACGAAATTTTCATGAATACTTATTTGCTGGTAAATAAACGCATACTTAATTTCAATTATTTACAAAATGTTATTGAATAAAAATAAACCAAACCAACTCATAAATCATTCAATGAAATGTGATGACAATGTACGAAATCAGTACTGAAAACATATTTGTTCTTCAAACAATCACATCAGCTCTCTAATTAATCTGTAACAATCAGACTAGATTGATGAAACCGTTTCTAGTTAAATTGTACAGCTTCCTATGCTAATTGTTACATATTAAATGCAAAACGTGTTTATTATGATAAAATGCCACGTTCGCTATGGCTTCAGTCAAATTATTAATTATCTGCTAATGAAACAATTTCCTTACAATAAAGTGAAGAGTATGTTTTGCAAGTAATTACAAACTGGTCACTGACTTAACTACAGGCCAATGACTAGAAATAAATTTGTAGCAATGACGAGTTGGTAATGACTTATTAACATCATCAAATATCTAAATGTTTACATACAAGTAATGAATAAAAAGTGTATAGAATCCTGTTTTCAAAGTCCATATAATTGTTGAAATAGTAAAACATACAAACCTGAACATTAAATAGGATGTTTTTTGTTTTACTGAGCAATTTGAAAGTACAGTGAGAGTTCAGAGGCGTTACAGGTGTTGTGTACTGCTTGTTTACTAGAAATGGACAAATTTGGGCAATGACACAGCTGGTAAACTTTTGCTAACATCACACATAACAACATTTTTACCGGCCTGTAACTATATTTTTGATTTAGGGCACGACTATGTCTTTCACAATTTGTCTTTGTATGGTAGAATCTTCTTATTACAAGGAGGAAACATCAAATTATTAAATAAATAAGAACTCAAACATTTCTTACCTTTTGTCAGTATCTTCTTTTAGCCGACAAAAGCGATCATTGCCTGACTCAGTAATTGTATAACTCGTATCTCTATATTATAAACTGATTTCCCTCTGCCGGTCCTTAAACAATCAGATGTGAATTAGACCATAATGTCCTATCTGAAATATCAATTTACTTATTTGTTATAGAATTTTAGAATAAAGATAATAATAAGACTTAGTTTATTGCAGCAAATTTCCTCTAAAACACACACCATGTATGACATATTTTATATTCTTTATAAACTTAGTAGTCTTAGAAACAAGTTATTAATCATTACACATTTGACAAACAATTGTAAGTAAGATCTAGACAAGAATTAATTTCTGTTCTCATTATTACATAACATAAAAATAAGCCGGTAACATTAAGGATTGTCAACAATATAATTTGATCTTCTACATTATTGTTATATGTTAATATAAATGACAATTGTGACAATTGAAATACAGTGTAAGATCAATATACATTTAACAGGGAACTATTTCATTAACTTGATTGACATAGAATGATTGCCTTTTAAGGTATAAATGTCAAACGTGTGTTTGTTTTTCTTAAGAGGTATGATTTCCTTTAGAATCAATCTTTATCTAGAATACGTATGGGAAAACCAGTTCTTGGAAAAAATTGTTATTGTAACTAATAGTTACTTGATAAAAGTCAACCTGAAAAATGGAATTGACAAACAAACCGGGTAAGACATTTACAAAGTACGACATTAAAACAAAATGTGACTTACATGTTGATACGCGAATTATTTGGTGATGAATATACTTACATATACAAAATATAAATTGACTACAAATATGACATTTGACGAATCAAAAATTATAAAACCATTACGTTATCAAAGACTATTACAATTTTGTTTGTTTGTTTTCATTTTACGCCCTTTCCCAACAGTATTTCAGTCATATAGGCGGGTAGTTTCCTAACCATCGTTCCTAGAGAGTTAAACCAGTACTAGACTACCTTCCTCCGTGCTAAATTACCAAAGCATCTCCCTGGGATCGAACCCACGCCAGAGAGGTAACTCGATTAGAAGTCATCGACTCTAACCCCTCGACCACGGCGGCGGTTGATTATTACAACAATTGCATCTACTTATCACTAGCAGTATAATGCCGCGACATTGATTCTATAACACGACGTACAGAGGTAGTACACTGTACAATGTACATTGAAGGTGATTCAATTAAGTCAAAGGGGATATGCACGATGTATGAATATCGTGAAATGATACAGTATTGAGTGACAAATAATAATAATAACATTTTCCGACTATCATGAGTAGTTTCTACGATGATTCCAATATTGGGTTAGGAATTAAAGATGAGAATGGAAAAGGTTTGTATTAATAGGTTTAATCTTGATGTATGCACTATTTACACTATTGACAAATGAGAACTTGTTCCGTACCTTTCCCTTGTTGATAATATTAAAGAATATGCGTATTTTATGTACATTTGAGCTTAATAATTATATCATTTTTAAGATGACTGACAAGAATGACTGACTGAATGACTGAATGTATAAAAAGAAACGAATAAATGAATGACTGAATGAACAAATGTATGTTCTTTCGTGTTTATTTGCCAAGGTTGTGTTAGATATCGTTATTGAATTACTCAGCTTATTTGACATGGATGAAACCATAAGAGGTGTTGACTATTGTCGAATGCTTTATGTCGTAACGATTACGGAACGACATTACTTTTTCTTTACAGTAACTTAAGCCCTAATGGAAATAGTAATAACTGGCCGTCTGTCCGTCTCTCAATTGTTATAGAAAGTGTCATTTCTTTGAAACTTTGGTCTAATCATATCATTTTTTCTTGACAAATGGTGCTTCCACGTAAGTCGATTTTGTTGGTAAAGCTTTATTCTGTTTTTTTTCCATTTCAATTTATTCTATCCTTATTTTTGGAAGATAAGAATAAACTTAAATTGTGTATGTAAGTACAAATTGTGTCTTAATAGACAAGTCTTTATCCGTCCTAGCACAAGAGCGTTATACAGTTGGGTGTCAATCAGATATATCTGATATTGCAATGTAATATTTCATTTGACACACTAATGTTATGGAGGGCAACAAGACGGTACCGAACATTCTTTTAGGTTTGATGTAAAAAAAAACAGCAAAAAAACAACAAACAAATAAACAAACAAAACCAAGACATACCTGAAACCAAACTTCGTATATTGTTTATCATTTAGGCCAAATGCACCTTTCGACAAATCAATTTTTACATGGAATAAAAATAAAACAAAAGACACACTTCTCCGAAGGTAGTTTCTATAACCAGAAGTGTCTGATAGTTAGAAATTCATTTAGACTTTTTAAACACGACTTTCTATGAAAAGTTCATAGAAAAATATTTGCTGATAAATAAATGTTTGCAAAATTTCAAGTGTTTACAAAATTCCAAACAGAACGCAATCATTTCTTTTTCAAATATAGAATCTGAATATTTCTTAAAACATGGTGTACTATTACGATAAATGAATACATTGTAAAATAAAAAAAAATTGTTTTGCAAACGAAAAGCCATGTTCTCGATGTACTTAATTGTCAGGAAATATCTCGCCTACGATAATGGTGATATTTCAATAACAATTCTAGGAAATGCGCGGGAATATCTATGATTAATGCTATTTTGCATTCAAGTGTATGTCCGCATGAGCCTTGTGCCACATTTATAGATAACTTTACTCATAAACAAAATGAGATGAAAATAACTAAAGTATCATTAACAAACAACTTTTTTCTTCCCGGAATGCCCCTATTTCTAGATAGAGACAGATTGTCCCCATCAGTGTTATCTCTTACAGTGTCAACACTCGTTATAGTTTGTTGAATTAAAATTTCGACCTTCACTCTTTTGAGATGAAATATTGTTTGTTTAAAGTAAAATTGTGTGTGACTTTAAGTAAACGGTTTATCAGACAATGTTCACATGTCCGAATATTTTAACCTAGTAAAACAATTAGATGAAGTTGCATTTCACAAGAGGCATCATATGAATGTTGCTAGTATATGTTATATATTCAAACTATCTATACGTCGCAAATGTTAATACATTTGGCAAACATCTCTAAATATATTCAAGTATCATTCATCAAATATACAGAGAGTGGGCTTTTTGGGGGTCTTCGTCAACCTCTCCGACAGATAAAAATGCAGCATATCAAGAAATGACAGACATTGCAACTTTGTATGGCCACGTGATCTAAACATAACATAGGTGCTGGGTCTTTCGGAAAAAAATGCTATTCAACAGAATGTCAATTACAAATAACCTTTTATTTTAATACATTTCTCGTTGTTTATCTTATTTCTTACTTAATGGGATATGACGGACAATGAAATTTGTTATGTAATTAATTCAGTTTGACAAACCCTTTCCAGACGTAGTGATGTACCCCGTAATTTAGCACTAATAAAGCAGATGAAATGTGATTCTGGTACTTTTATGAAGTTACAAGTGCATTTTTGTTGCATCATTCACGACTTCGGCGTTACCTAATAAAAATGTGGATCAATCACAAGCTGTTTCCTTATTTCAGAATTGTATTATAACACGAGCAGCCCGAAAAAAAACGGTTTAATAAATATCGACAAAAAACAACAGATCTCTTTCATATGGTAGCCATGTTGTGTTTCTCGAGAATGATATTGAAAACTGTTCTGAAATGGTATGTCCAAATTTCTTATCAGTCGTACGCTGGTATGCGCTATTAAAATTATTCCAAACTGATTTATTTTTAGATATATTGGTCCGTTTGTACCGTGTTTGTACGTCGCCCTCTTTTTTTGCTTAATCTTTATTCCTGAACTAATGTTTCTGTGACAATACAATAATAACAATTATAAATCAGTAACCAGTATGTCGTTTGTAAAAAAGTGGACTTGACGAAAATAATTATGAAGCAACATGTTGATTGACAATTTTATGATGGAGGGAGGCGGCTTTCATAACTAATGCTTGTAACATTTGGATTGATATATGGTGGGTTAAGAGCAATGCATCATGCTAATTGTAAGTTAAACGATTACGATAATTAAAAAAAATATTTTTACTGTCAACCGAAATAAAAAGCATTAAATTTGCAATGTGTTTTATTCTAGACATCAGTTATTTATCATGTACAAAATAATCTTATTTTACATTACCTGAAACATGAGTGTGTTAACTACGATGCGGCTTATATCACAGCAGATCCAAATCGATGTTTGTGCCCGCTCTCTAGGGATTTTGTAAAACGTAATTTTCGCATTCGGCGGATTACCCGTATAAAGACATTTTAGATACATGTTGAATAAACCATATCTGTGAAGATATATTTGTGGAATGCCATGCCAGTTTTCTTTGCATTTATTCAATGTTTGAAGTTATATATTTTATAACAAGTAAAGTAACATCCATATTGTTCTCTGCCTGTAGTTGATATATCTTACAATCTCAAATGACACCAAAGGCTAACTTTTGGGCCGACTGACATTTCCAAATGGACATTTCCACATTTGGGATGCTAGGTTTGAATTATTCCTCTCTGTATAGGGTAACTCCTTATGTATCACCCTGACGTAATATGTCACACAAATACCTAAGATATATCTACAGTATATAGATTCTATAAAGAGGATCTTCGAATTAAATTGGCAAGACGTTTGTAGAAATATTTACTTATTCAAAAAAAAGCTAAGTGAATGATTTTAAGCACTGTCTTAGCAGCGTTTGATGTCTCTTTCTATAATATTTTTTTTAATTTGTTGTTGCTTTATGAATGACAAATAAGTCTTCTTGACATTTGTTTAATCAATCTGCATGTAGAAAGTACATTTCATTATTTCAATATAAATGGTATCATTTTATCCCAATTTCGTTAATTACACATACTTTAGAAGATTCCATAAATAAATGACGGTCTCATAACAACACGAATAACATTTTATTACAGACGACCAAATATGCAAAAATTTGTTGAATTAATTACTACAGAATGTAAGCGTGTCATAAGAAATTTAAGTACATATGTAGAAAAAGCATTTACATTAAGAACAAACGAACTTTACAGAGATAACTATTCTTAAACTGATTTTTCAATATGTAATGATGTGAATTTTGTTAGTATGACTCTTATATGCCTTCATTGTTTGTCACTTAGCTTTGTAAAATGTAATCTCATTATGTAAAATTATAGTAAATCCATATGTCAATCAACTTGCTAGTTTCGCTTTTGTGCAAGTTTTGACTGGAAATGGAATAAGAATTCGTATTTATTTTATGTCCGATTGATATTTTACATTTATGATTTAAAATTTTTGAAATAAAATCCATTGGTCACCAACTTTCCACTTTCGTTTTCGAGCAAGTTGTGACTAGATATGGAATCATTTTTCTTACTACTACTTACTTTACTGCACTATGCTGTATATGCACATACAAGTGTATTGAATATTAAAAATGTTTATTCTGTCTATTATGTTACAAAAAAATGTTGGAGCATATCAATGTAATTAAAAAAATGGGTTGCATGTAGCAGTGCTTATACATATGCGAAAATATATGTGTATACATATGTGTAGATGGTATATATGCAAATTTATGAGCGTGCATGTACTTATGTATATGTATATGTATGTAATGTGTGTATGTACATTGTATGCATATTTGAGTATGTAATTATTATTATTAAATGTTAAATTGCTGTAGCCATATATAGTATGTAAATGTTGGCCACATGGGTCTATGACCTTCTGGTGTTTTGAAAATAAAAATCTTGAATCTTGAATCATTTTAAATCATGAATGATTATATTTATATCTTTAAATTTATACCTGAAATAAAATTAAAAATTGTATAATATCACATGTAGCCCATTTAGATGTAATTAAGACAATTACTTACTTGCGATTCGTTAAAAAGTGATAAAATACTTTTAATTATTTTCTCGAAGCACTTATACTTAAGTACAAGATGCTCAACTCAAGAATGTATTTAAATAATGACGCATAACATGATTCCTTGGAAACGGCACGCGTTCATAATTAAATCCTACCACCAAGACCGCATATTCTAAAGTCGTAACGTTTATTTGATTTAGAAAACTACGCATCATCCAATTTCCCCCCAAGGATAATGTTTTAACGGATATCGAACATAGCTTTGTATGCTCAATGTACAACGTTATTTCCCTTTCCTAAAACAGGAAATGTGAATATGTGAATCTCCACCAAACCCCGGAATACGTGTAATTGCAAATAGTTTGGTATTCCTTGTATAGATGTATGAAAACTGACTGCGAGTGTTGATGCAAGTGTTGATGCAAGTGATAGTGTTTATGTCGCAAACATGTGCCAATGAATGGCACTTCCGGCTCTATATTGATCAATTGGTTTTCACTTTTTATAGGATACATTGTTTGATTTGTTTTAACAATTTGCAATTTTAAGGGCGCTGCATGATGTAAGTGCTTTATCATGTTTTCAGTGCTCCAAAGCAACACAACATAGGTAATTAAAATTGCTCACTTATGTTCATATAAAACAGATCATGCTAGACACACTTATCATATGATGAGGATAATAAACAATCTGTTCTTAAGTTTATTTGTAAGATAGAAAAAAACAACAGAATACTTAATGAATGCCAAGAACGACAAAACTGAAAATTTTGCAGCCTCAGTTTCATTGAGCCTTGGCATGGACGATACTGTAAAGTGAAAGGTACCGTGTACGCCCTCTAGCACCGGCTTAAGCAGAATTCAACATTTAAACATGAAAATGGTGAAATTTTAAATTTTTGTAGTTTCTGACGTTATTTAGGGACTTCGTTTTTATATATTTGATTAAGCCTGTTCATGGACGGTACTGGAAAGTGCATATAAATGCGCAATATTTAACGCGCTCTATCAATCACCAATGACATATTTAAATTATAATTAATGGTCCCGAACGCCCAAATGATATATAAATTCTCACAGAGGATAGAAACGGTCATCCAGATTTTGATTAGAGTCTTCTTATTACTAATTCCTAACACTATTCTAAAATAAGAAGTTAAGAAGCAAAAAACTCCACGTAATGATACGTATAAGCGGTTCCATGGAAACGGCACAAATTCTTAATCAATCCTTTTCAAAGCGCGGAATAATTTGTACGAATCACATTGTAGTCATTATCAATTAACTACTGTCAGATTATTTCTTTCCTGTATTTAGAGATGACAGTGCTTAAAGTTACTTTATATACAGAATTTAAATGAAATATATTGAAAGTTGATTTACTCTAGAATAAAGTAAACAGAAAATGGTCATGGAGTTTGAAATGTGCTTTTCATTTTGATTTATGGGAACAGTTCTGCCACTCATTTAAAATATTAATCAAAACTTGTGTGAAATGTGTTAAAATGAACTTTTCATGACAGTAAAATAAGGACACGTCTATGGATATTACTGAACAGTACTTTTCACCATTTGTACGTTGAATTCTGTTTAAACAGATGATAAGATGCTTTGGTGATAGTTTCCATTTACCACAGCCGTCCATCAATCTAATAATTTAACAATTTTACTTCTGGCTATTCGGCAATTCTTTAAAGATTCCATTTTATATTTTTCATCACAGATAACATCTTTGCAATTAAACTCACTTTCATCAACCTTTCAGGGGCTTCCATTCTATCTATTTCATTCTGTTTTCCTTTAATAACCTAAGAAAGGGAAATATGGTTTAACATTTACTAATTACCCTGATGGCAGGCGTTTCTTTGAAAAGTTTTACATTGCGAACTTTTAAATATATATTTGCTTTAAAGGGTTTTAAAACATTTTGCAGGACAATTTCATGGTATATCAATGCCCTAAATACAAAGTATCGCCATTTAGAAAGGGAAGTTTATGTTCATGACACCAAACGGATACATATACGATCCCTGTTCTGAACAATACTCTCATTACTGATTATTCTTATTAAAATATACGAAAACTAACAGAATTCACCCTCCCCCCTCACCCCTCCCCTGAAAGTAGACAATCTGTAAGATTTTCATTTCAGCTGTTTTGATGATATAAAGGTAAAGTAACTAAATCATAATGCGTAATATATATATAACGGATTCTACACCTACTGCGTCGGCATTTATATCCCCCGCCGAAAAGGCGGCGGGGGATATAGAAATAGTCTCCGTCCGTCCGTCCGTCCGTCCTTCCGTCCGACATTTTTGTCCGGAGCATATCTCAAAAAGTATTTGAGGTATCAACTTGAAACTTCATAGGTGGATAGACCTCATTGAGGAGGAGTGCAGTGCACAAGAATAATAACTCTACCCTGCATATTTTTTTAGTTAGTGCCCTTTGTTATTTTTCAAAATTAATTTTTGTCCAGAGCATAACTCAAAAAGCTTTTGAGATATCAACATGAAACTTCATAGGTGCATAGATCTCACTCAGGAGGTGTGCAATGCACAAGAATAATAACTCTACTTTTCATAATTTTTGGATAATTGTCCTTTGTTAATTTTCATACTTAATTTTTCACCTGAGTGAAGCATAACTCAAAAAGTGTTTGATATATCAACATGAAATGTCATAGGTGGATAGATCTTATTAAGGAGGAATGCTGTGCGCAATAATGATAACTCTTCGCTATTTAATTTTTGAGTTATTGTCCTTTGTTATTTTTCAAAATTAATTTTTGTCCAGAGCATAACTCAAAAAGCCTTTGAGATATCAACATGAACCTTCAAAGGTGCATAGATCTCACTCAGGAGGTGTGCAGTGTACAAGAATGATTACTCTACCTTTCATAATTTTTGAGTTATTGCCCTTTGTTATTTTTCATACTTAATTTTTTACCTGAGTGGAGCATATCTAAAAATGTTTGAGATGTCAACATGAAATGTCACAGGTGGATAGATCTTATTGAGGAAAAATGCTGTGCACAAGAATGAAAACTCTTCCCTATACAATTTTTGAGTTATTGCCCTTTGTTCTTTTTCATACCATTTTGTCTGGAGCTTATCTCAATAAGTAATTGAAGTATCAACTTGAAGCTTCATAGGTGGATAGATCTCATTGAGGATTAGTGCAATGTCAAGAATGATAACTCTACCCTGCATAAGTTCTGAGTTATTGCCCTTTGTTATTTTCAGCCATCAGTATTCACATAGGTTTCAAATCTGTAATCACTTCAGCCATTAGTTTTCATTACCAAAAGACCCCTTAACATTGAATTATTCTGCTCTACTACATATACATTCATCCAATGAGCAAACCCATTCGGCGGGGGATGGCCATGTTGACATAGCTTTTGTCGTTATTAAATTTTGATTATTTTGCGAATTTCAAACCTTACTAAATCACATGACATGTGATTTTATTTAAAACGAACAAGATAGTGTGGCAAATTCTGGTACGTTCAACTCACTAGTATTATGTAACTATGGTCATCATTAAATTAACGTGGTAGATTTATTGTTTCTATAAACATTCACTAATTTTACAGTTAAACCAGTCATGCCGTTAAATATAATTGATATATGAAGGGTTGGTTATCGAAATTTAAATGTTTTGTGATATTCTAAACTTGATAATGTATTGGAAAAAGATCATGTAGATAAGGAAAAAGAAATCAATTTGTAATTCTGGCAAATTCATTATGATTTAGTCCATTTATAAAGTTCAGTGGAGAGTTAACGTTTCAAATACAATCTAGCAACAACGTAAGCAATATATACTTCATATCATGTGTTTCGGTTAAATATTGGTCATATTGGTATATCAAAAATATCAAATAGAGTTAGATAATGAACCCCTAAAGAAAGCCAAACAAGACAAAATTGAAAATGTTGTAGGCTCGGTTTGATTGAGCAGTTAGAACTTTTTCTGGTCAGATGATAGCAAATGGAGTATCAATCTGGCAGTTTTTCGCCTTATTTTCACCTAAGTGATCCTTCAGAATCGTATGATTGGATCATTTTGATATCTTTGCGATATATGATATCCGGATACGTAAATGTCTGGCATTTTTGTCAATGATAAGATGACTTTATTTAATGTAGTGTTTTGACAGTATTTGTGGAGCGTTCATTACAAACCTTAAAAACATCTTAAATTGACTTGCGTCCATATTTGAATTTATGCATCCACCACAGAACAGTTGAATAGATATTAAAAACAATATAAACATTTATAGCATATGTTTTTAGTTTTGTTCCAGCTTTTAAGCCGTGTTTTAGACTTTTAATTGAACGTTAACAAGCCATACTGAAATTATTCTTGTCTAGTATTTTTAAATGTTAATAGAAATCTTAATCTTTTGACAATACACATGCGCTTAGTATCATTTAAAAGCAGATCATTAAAGCTTAGCTCTAAGTTTTCACAAACACAATAATCACGAGCAAAATTAGAAAAAAATATTCTTCATATTGCATTTCATATTGACGCGTCCTAGTATATTAAACAAGTTCTAAGAAACGGCACGAAAGCTTAATCAGGCCAACCAAGCAAAATAATAAATTATGGAGATTTTCTATGTCCTACAGCTTAATGATTTCTTTATTGGATTATGCGTTGACAGTTATTAGAAATCACACTTCATATGACCTTTTTGACTGGCAGATTTCTATTGTCGCAGATTTTGTTTCCGATGACAATCCCTACAAACATAGATAAGTATATAAAAAATGAGCGTCTTGCTATCAAATTTACCGTTACATATACCAAAGTGATTAACAGATATGTATTTATCAATATTTGTTTCCGTTCAAATAGTTCATAATTATTATGATATTATGCTGATTTCGGTATAAAAATTGACATAGTTATGGTCAAGAAATTTATTTTAAACGGTAATAAAACTTAGCGTTATATCAGCCGTAAAATTTTACATATATTTATAAATATATCTTACTACAACATTTTGTGCTTTATGTCTTTGTTTGAAAAATATTTACTTGTTAAAGGTTGTGCGGGAGCACAATCATATGTACTTCGTTGTATATGCATATTTATAACGAATTAAAATAAAGTTAGATATATCCTAGTTTCATTGGTTGACACCCTTTTTATCCTATTTCGTATACATCGTAACCCTTTGGCGCCTCATAAACGCCATAGGCATATGAATGGTACTTTTACCTTGCAAGAAAATGGCGGACCGGACATCCGTTTAACAATTCTACTTGTCATGTTTATTTTTGTTTGCAAATCTTAAATGTTTATGGTAATTTGTAGTAAACTTTGTTTAAACTTTACTCTACAAAGAATTTACATTTTTATTTCTTTTCTTATAAGCCGTTTTGCTTTATTTGTATACAGAATTCTTATTTATTTATAAAAGACATATTATTTCTCTTATTTGTTGACTGCAAAGGACATCAAAATAAGCCACTAAAACATCTACATTGTCCGCTTGACCTTAAGATAGCTTTTCTATACTCAAATTACGAACCGGTGATCTCATGACATCATTAACATATGACAAAATACACAAAATAAAGCCGTTCCCTGATAGGAGAATTAATGTTCTTTAATCATATTTAACTAACTACAATCACTGTTATTGATAAAGGACACACAAGAGACATAAATACAAAAAATACTGCGCCTATTCTATTAATCAAGTCTGCTATAACAACACGCAAAAAAGAAGAAATTATAAGAAGAAAGTAACACGGTTGCTGCCTGTTAAGTACAATTTTGAAAAAAATGTCTTATCACGTGCAGAAACATTTTACATTAAAACATCTTAAACAATATACTTTAGATCTTATATGAATTTTGTGAAGTAAAATGTTCGCGAGAATGTTACTTATTCCCCCGAGGTAAATATTGCATATTCACTTGCAGAGATCACATTTTGAAATAAATTCATTAAGTGTGTCCCCGTTAAACACGTGAAAATTCGACAAAAAAACAAAATGAAAACATAAGAACAGCCAATTTTACTATGACGACCATATAGCTTTTCAAAAATGTTAAATTACATGATCATAATAATAATTAATATATATTGTTACTTGACATCAAAAAGAGAAACTGTTGTTTTTTTTGTCTATGAAAACAATCTTTTAAAAATGAAAAAGTCATATTTAAATGTTCAGTTTAATTTTCCGTCTAAACATTTCATTTATTTTCAAATAAACAGAGAAAGACTCACGTACGCCACGTATTTAAATACTTATCATTAAAAAATATAAAGTTAAGTGTGCTATATTCATTTAAACTTGTAGAAAGTGTGCTTATATTTAACCCAAATCGTGATATTTCTAAAATTATTCTGGAATATCTTCAATTACAAACTAAAAGTTAAAAAATCAATTATGAATTATGCTTACTACATGTACCTGTATATTTTGTATCAATAAACTAATAAAACAGAATAATGTAATAAATCGTGGAACTTCAACCACATCAGGACAATTACATGTGTAGGGGGAATCTGGAGTTTAAACATTTTATAAAATGATTTAAACAAAGTTTTTTTTCTTCTGGCGATAAATTTAAAACATGTTATGGAAAATCTAAACCAATAATATCAGAAGGTGGTTAATCAATTCTTCTGTTATACAAATCTATCTACATTGAGAAAGAAAAGTATGTATATCTTACGTCTACCACTATGTTAAAATGTGTATAGATCTTATTGTTGTCAATGTATGGATATCTGAAGATAAGAATTTTATGTTATTTGCAGTGAAGAACGATGCGTAATTAAATAAACCTAGAGGACATTGGAAGTGTTTCCAAATACATTTGTACTATTTTGCTACTCATTAATAACGATCATTAAATTAAAAATATTAAGAATATTTCACCTTTGAAATACGCAAAAACATAAAAATTACTGATATTTGTTGTCTGTGACAGACAAACGTTAACACCGAATATGATGTTCTTTTTTAATGATATTAAAAAGAACATTACAAATTCAGCAGTTTTACACTACGGATTTAAAATAATAACTTTTTATATTTTTTGCTTATAGCATTATATAAGACAATTCAAAACAATGTTGTTTTGCTAATAACATTATATAAGACAATTCCAAACATTTTTAACCGTTTAAAGTTTCATAACACCCCATTAATAATTTAACTGGAAGATTTGTGAAAGATTATGATTCATTAAATTGTATGTATATATCAAATAAGAATCTTATTTTGTCCAGGAAATCTTCTTTTTCATTAATACGACATGTCATAAAGGGCACAACCTCACACAGTCTGCAGCATTTTTATTTCTGTCGCTCAAAAGTTTGATTTTTCTATTCTATTCATCTTATCTCCCTTATTTTTTTATTTCCGTGAAGCTTACTAAACATGTATTTAAGCTGTATGAAGTTTGTTTAGGTGTCTAACTTAAAGCCTCCAAAAACTCTTTGTTATTACCTAAAACACTGTATATTAAGAATTTCCTATCAGAACCAGACAAAATTAATTTCTATGTGTGTCATAACTTTTGGTTTTATTAAAATTTGCCGATAAAATTTAAGCTGAATGTTAACAATATGATCTGACCCTCATGTTATATAATGTAAATGTAAGTCACAATTGTGACAATCGAAACACAGTGACATATCAATACATAACAGGAAACTTATATCATTAAATGATGGTCTTAGAATTGTACTATTTTAAGGAATAAATGTCAAACGTTTGTTTGTTCTCACAAGCGATATAATTTCCGTCGAAATAAGTCTGTATATGGAATGAAAATAATAGTATAAGCTTGGACAAATAGGGTTTTAGACGAAATGTTTGTTGAAACTTATAGTTACTTCATACTGTTTAGTCGACATGGCAAAAGTGCTCTACAAGCAGACACATATTAAAACAGGGTATGATATTTAAAAAGAAGTTGTAACTATATTGTTGTGCCTGATAGGTCAACGTATGGTGCAAACGAGATAAACATTGGGTTATGTTAAAATGTCACCATTCTATAGATACATCATTGTAGGTTAATAGATACTTACTAAGATAAACAAAATTCTTTACTCCGTAACTTGTGAATTTGTATAGGATCCGTTCGTCAATTATTAGCTTGCATAAAACATAAATGAATTACCTTGACATCCATTCAACATAGCGAATAATAATAAATAATTAAAGTCACGCATCAAGAATGGAATGAAAGACTATGTGTTAATTCGTGTTAATTTGCCACATTTGTTATGGATTTGTAATAAAATAAATCAGTTCATATAATAAACACTGTGTTTGTCCTCATAAAAACATGTCATTGTCGGTCCTGAAACAAGAGCGTTATGCAGATGGATGTATATTGTAATGTAATATTTCTTTCGAAAGACTGAGCAACAAGGCAGGAGTGCCGCAATTGCTGTAATGTTTATTAATATGCATAGAATCTACCTATGTTACTATCATTTTGATTTAGAAAACAACAAAAATTACAAAACAAACAAAAAGACATTGTAAGTAATTCTAAGTTACAGATATGAAGTTTTTCATTAACCTAAATATTAAAATAAACAACAGGGAATGAATCCACTTAGCAGATAGTTTCTGAAAAAAGTCACCATGACTTTTAGTTAATTCATTTAAATTCATTTAGACTTGTTTAACACGACTTTCTTTGGAGGAAAGGTTCTTGAAAAACTTATTTGCTGGTAAATAAACGCATGCTTAATTTAAATTGTTTACAAAACGTTACGGAATAATAAAAACAACATAACCAACTCATAAATAATTCAATAAAATTACAATGTACGAAACCAGTACTGAAAACATATTTGTTCTTCAAACAATCACATCAGCTCTCTAAAATTAGTTTAGATTGATGAAACCGTTTCTAGTTAAATTGTACAGCTTTCTATGCTAAGTGTTACATATCAAATGCAAAACTTGTTTATTATGATAAAATGCCCCCTTCGCAATGGCTTCAGTCAAATAACTAATTATCTGCGAATAAAATCATTTCCTTTCAATAAAATAAAAAAGTATGTTTTCCAACGTAATTACTGAGTGGCCACTTACTGAACTACTGACCACTGACTACAGATAAATTTGTAGTAATGGCGAGTCGGTAATGACTAATGTACATCACCAAATATCTAAATTTATACATAATGAGTGAAGCATGATTTAATAATCCGGTTTTCAAAATCCATGTAATTGGTGAAACAGTACTGAAAATTAATTATGATGTTTTTTTGTATTACTGAGTAATTTAAAAGTATAGTGAGAGTTCGGAGGCGTTACAGGTGTTGTGTACTGCTTGTTTTCTGGGATAATTTTGGGCAATGACACAGTTGGTAAACTTATGCTAACATCAAACATAACAACATTGTTACAGGCCTTTAACTATATTCTTGATTTAGGGCATGACTATGTCTTTCACAATTTGTATTTTATGGTAGAATCTTCTAATTACAAAGAAACATCAAATTATTAAGTAAATAAGAACTTAAATATTTCTTACCTTTTGTCAGTATCTTCTTTTAGCCGACATTAGTGATTGTCTGACCTAGTAATTGTATAATTCGTATCTCTATATTATAAACTTAAACAACCAGATGTGAATTAGACCATAATTTCCTATCTGAAATATCAATTTACTTATTTGTTATAGAATTTAAGAATAAAGATAATAAAATAAGTTTATTGTATAAAACACACACCATGCATGACATATTTTATATTCTTTATAAACTAAGTAGTCTTAGAAACAAGTTATTAATCATTACACATTTGACAAACAATTTTAAGTACTCGTAAGATCTAGACAAGAATTAATTTCTGTTCTCATTACTACATAACATAAAAATAAGCCGGTAACATTCAGGATTGTCAAAATATGATTTGATCTACATTATTGTTATATGTTAATATAAGTGACAATTGTGACAATTGAAATACAGTGTAATATCAATATATATTTAACAGGGAACTATTTCATTTACTTGATTGACATATAAATGGTTCCCTTTAAGGTTTAAATGTCAAACGATTGTTTGGTCTCACAAGAGGTATGATTTCCTTTGGAATCAATTTTATCTTTTAACTTTATCTGGAATACGTATGGGAAAACCAGTTCTTGGAAGAAATTGTTATTGTAACTAATAGTTACTTGATAAAGTCAACCTGAAAAATGGAATAGACAAACAAACTGAGTAAGATATTTAAAAAGTACGACATTAAAATGTTACCTATATGTTGATACGCAAATTATTTGGTGATAAATATACTTGTATCATAGTTTTGGGACCTTTCTGTTGAAAATGTCTCAGAGTTAAATCGTATACATATACATGCACTGTGCGTTAACTGGAGTGCAGGTAGTAGTTACCCGCACCCCAGAGCATGCCAATTGATTGGCTCATTTTTGCTGGGGTTTACTTATTGTGACGGCAGAGAAAGGTAAAACGACAGAAGTTTCATATTCAGATGCCCGTTCATTTGTTACTTTTTTTCTAGGGTTTCATATTGTGACAACAGGGAACGTGTTTTTATGTTTGACTATGATACAAAAGAGAAAGAACATCAAAACACTCGGCGATCTGATTTATACTCGGGGCTACGCCCCCTCGTACAAATCAGATAGCCTCGTGTTTCGATGCTCTTTCTATTTCATATACAAAATATTAATGGACTGCAAATATATCATTTGACAAAATCAAAAATTATAAAACCTTTACGTTATCAAAAAACTATAACAACAATTACATCTTCATATCACTGGCAGTATAACGCCGCGACATTGATTCTATAACACGACGTACAAAGGTAGTACACTGTACATTGAAGTTGATTCAATTATGTCAAAGGGGATATGCACGATGCATGTGAACATCGTTAAATATCATTAAATGGATACAGTATTGAGTGACAAATGATAATAACTTTTTTCGACCATCATCAGTAGTTCTTTATTCAATTGTTCTGCTCATGATTCGTGTTTATAACAGAAAGAGTCAAATAAGTTGACCTGGCCGGTAAATATATCATTTTATACTTAGTTATCATAGAAAAATTGCTATGCTCTGGTTGTCCCATGTTGATATGTGACTGAATGTAAAACTATATATTTTAACCTGGATGTAATCCTACATGGAATTAAATATTTTTTACGATGTATCCAATATCGGGTTAGGAATGAAAAAGGGTGTATAAAACACTGTATGTATAGGTTTAATCTAGATTTAAAAATCATTTACTTAATTTACATATTAAGTGAACTTACTTTGTACATGTTCCTTACAGTCATTTGTGATAATAATATTTAAGAGAGCGTGTATTTTCTGTATGTATGAGCCTTAATAATCGCCTATGTACTCGTATAGACACTTCATTAGATGATAAATTATATTTATAAAGATAAGCGTGTCTTGTGAAGTTGTTAGAGATAAAGCTTGTATATACTTGCACGAATAGAAAATGTTTACAGGAATTAATAAAATACAGTGACATCCATTCAACTGACCGACTGACTGATTGACTGCATGAATGATCGATCGATCGAACGAACGAAGGAACGAATAAATGTATCAATCGAATTAATCACTGTATTTAGCATAGTTAAGCCGTAAGAGGTGTTGAAAAGGGTTTTTTAATATATTATGCATTTATTCCGTAACACTTGAGGAACAACCTAACCTGTTTCAGTAAGTTTAGCCCTAGTGCAAAAAGTCATTAAACCGACCATCTGTCTGTCTAGTAGTAGTTATAATGCAAGTAGTCATATATTTTTTTAACTAGGTCTTATTAAACATTACTTTTGTGACAGAAAGTGCTTCCACGTAAGTCGATTTTGTTATATCCTATTCGACTGATTTTTGTTATAATATTAGTCCTGCTTTTTTTTATTTTCAATATATGCATAGTCTCCTTAATTTTTGAATATATGAATAAATTAAGAAATGCGTCTGTCATAAAAAGACAAGTCATTCCTGGAACAAGATCATAATACAGCTGGGTGTCAATCAGAAAAATGTCTGTCTATCTGATGTGGCAATGTAACACTAATGTTGTGGAATGAAGCAGAAAGACAGAGCGCCACATTCTTATAGTTTAATGCAAAAACAGTAACAACAAAACAAGGTATACCTGAAACATATCTTAGTATGTTGTTTATCCTGTAAGCCAATCATTTCGACAAAATCAGTGTTTACATTGAATAAAAATAAAATAAAATACATACTTCTTCGAAGGTAGTGTCTATAACTAGAAGTGTCTTATAGTTAGAAATTCATTTAGACTTGTTAAACACGACTTTCATTGAAAGGTTCATAAACAATTATTTGCTGCTAAATAAAAGTTTGCAAAATTTTAAGTGTTTACAAAATTCCAAACAGTTATAACGCTATAAAATCTTTTTCAAATATCTTTTAAATATGTAGATTTCTTAAAAAATGGTGTACTATTACGATAAATGAATACATTGTAAAATAAAAACAAATATTGTTTTGCAAACAAAAAGCCATGTTCTCGATGTACTTGTCAGGAAATATCTCGCCTACGATAATGGTAACAATTCTAGGAAATGTGCGGGAAGATCTATGATTAATGTTATTTTGCATTCAAGTGTATGTCCGCATGAGCGTTGTGCCACATTTATTGATAACTATGCTCATAAACAAAATGAGATGAAAATAACTAAAGTATCATTAACAAACATTTTTCCCCCTGGAACTTCCCCTATTCCTAGAAAGATACAGATTGTTCCCGGCAATGTTATCTCTTACACTGTCAAAACTCGTTATAGTTTGTCCAATTATAAGTTCGACCTTCACTCTTTTGAGATGAAATACTGTTTGTTTAAAGTACAATTGTGTGTGACTTTTAGTAAACGGTTAATCAGACAACGAATAATTAAACCTAGTAAAAACAATAATTGAATGTTACTTGTATATATAAAATATTCAAACTATCTATACGTCGCACATGTTAAAAACTTAGGCAAACATCTCTAAATATATTCACGTATCATTCATCAAATATACAGAGAGCCGGGTTTTTTGGTCTTTGCCGACCTCTCTGACAGATAAAAATGCAGCATATTAAGAAGATTCCGGGAGCTTTGGATCATGTCGGTACAAGAAGTGACATACATTGCAACTTTGTGTGGCCACGTGATCAAAACATAACATAGGTGACGGGTCGCTCGGAAAAAATACTATTCAACAGAATGTCAATTACAAATAACATTTTATTTTAATACATTTCGCGTTGTTTATCTTATTTCTTACTTAATGGGATATGACGGACAATAAAAACTTTCAAGTTTTTCAAACATGAGCTTTCAAGACATGTTTAACTTGCATTTCAGATATTTCAATGAAAGAGTTTACTTTTCAAGATTATTCGTGACAATAACAATTTGGCTATCGTTTGTGCTTTTTCTTTATTTATTGGTCAAAACAAAAACGCATATTAAACTGCATTGATTACGATTTTGCCGATCTACTGGTGTCATTTAACTGTCACAGACATTTGTTTGTTACTTTCAACGTTCATATGAGTTGTTTGTCAATAAGACGCGGGAAAAGTTATACTTTACTTCCGTGCATTTGTCAATTTGTCGTCTGCTTTTGTATCGTATTGCATGGTTCCGTAACATATGCATATTAGCGGAAATTCACAAATACGTTCAAGACAATTCAACTATTTTTGCATATCGTGCATTTTGTGTACTTGTTTTGTACGTCTAATCCTTTTGCACTTTGTATGAGAAGGAATGTTAAGAGAAAGGTGTACATTGGGTTTTCATATTTCTTCCAAATTTCGGTGGACTACCCTACTCTAGATCACGTCACTGGCACTGTGCATATATCAAATAGTAACATTAGATAGTGTACGGTAACTTTATTATTGCCTTTTATAATTCATGTATATATAATAACTTATTATTGTTCTTGAGAATCTGTGGTTAGATACTTTTAATTTCTTTAATAGTAATAAATAAATAATTGTAAGTTTTTATTGTATGAATTGCTCTATTTAATAACGTTGTGTTTTATGCATTTCAATTAACTTGGATTAAAAACATGTATCAATGTTTTAAGACTGTCTCGTCATTTGTTATGTAATTAATTCAGTTTGACAAACCTTTTCCAGACGTAGTGATGTACCCCGTAATTTAGCACTAAGAAAGCAGATGAAATGTGATTTTGGTACTTTTATGAAGTTACAAGTGCTTTTTTGTTGCATAATTCACGACTTCGGCGTTACCTAATAAAAAAATGTGGATCAATCACAAGCTGTTTCCTTCTTTCAGAATTGTATTATAACACGAGCAGCCCGAAAAAAAACCGGTTTAATAAATATCGACAAAAAACAACAGATCTCTTTCATATGGTAGCCATGTTGTGTTTCTCGAGAATGATATTGAAAACAGTTCTGAAATGGTATGTCCAAATTTCTTATCAGTCGTACGCTCGTATGCGCTATTAAAATTATTCCAAACTAATTTATTTTTAGATATATTGGTCCGTTTGTACCGTGTTTGTTCGTTGCGCTCTTTTTTTGTTTAATCTTTTATTCGTGCACTAATGTTTCTGTGACAATACAATCATAACAATTATAAATCAGTGACCAGTATGTCGTTTGTAAAAAGTGGACTTGGCAAAATTAATTATTAAGCAACATGATGATTGACAATTTTATGATGGAGGGAGGGGGCTTTTATAACTAATGCTTGTAACATTTGGATTGATATATGGGTTAAAGAGCAACGCATAATTTCCCTATTGTAATATAGAGAAAAACAGAATCCCTAAAGAAAGTCCAACACAACAAAATTGAAAATGTTAAATCATTACGATTATTAAAAATATGTTCTTACTGACAACCGAAATAAAAAGCATTAAAGTTGCAATGCATTTAAATCTAGACATCAGTTATTTATCATGTTTGAAATAAACTTTTTTATATTACCTGAAACAAGAGTGTGTTAACTACGATGCGGCTTAAATAACAGCAGATCTAAATCGATGTTTGTGCCCGCTCTTTTGGGATTTTGTGTAACGTAATTTCCGCATTCGGCGGATTACCCGTATAAAGACATTTTAGATACATGTTGGATAAACTATATATATAGTTTTGTTGAGTGCCATGTCAGTTTTCCTTGCATTTATTCAAAATTGAATGTTTGTTCACATAAAGTTATATATTTTATAAGATAACTGTAAGTTTTTGGTGAAAATGCAGTCATTCTTAACGAGAGAAATATGAAGATCCTTTACTTTGTATTTATTTAACTAGCCAGTGTTATATGTAAGTTATTCCGACGGACTATTTGCTACGAGGGAAAATACCAATAATATGTACTTCAGGCGGTCAAACATGTCACACACTGAACTTTACAATAAATGAAATAATTAAATGAAATCCATATTAAATAACGTTCACATTAATTTAGCCTGAATTCTCTTTTGTTTTCAAAATTGAAAATACGACCGTTATTCGAATTGTGGTAGATTCACGCGTTTAATGACGTCACGAGTATTCAAATACGTGTTAAAAACAAGATAACACTAACTCTAGGTTATATCAATGTTGTATTCTTTCTAGCTCCATTTTAATTTATGAGTTTTACTTCGATATGAAAGGAGGATCTTCGAAGCAAATTGGCAACACGTTTGTAGAAATATTTACTTATTCAGAAATAAGCTAAGTGAAACTTTGTTTAAGCATTGTCTTAGCAGCGTTTGATGTCTCTTTCTATAATATTTTGTTGTTGTTGTTTTTTAATGTGTTGTTTCTTTATGAATAGCAAATATCCTTCTTAACCTTTGTTTAATTAATAAGCAAGTAGAAACGGTACATTTCAATATAAATGGTGTCATTTTATCCCAATTTTGTTAATTACACAGACATTAGAAGATTCCATAAATTAATGACGTACTCATAACAACACGAATAATATTTTAAATCAAGAATGATTATTATTATTTCTTTAAATTTATATCTTAAATAAAATTGAAAATGCTATAATATCACATGCAGCCCATTCAGATGTAATTAAGTCACTTACTGGTGGTTCGTTAAAAGTGATAAAATACTTTCAATTATATTTTCGAAACACTTCTCTTTAAGTAGAAGATGCTCAATTTAAGAATGTATTTAAATAATGACGCATAATATGATTCCTTGGAAACGGCACGCGTTCATAATTAAAGCCTACCACCAAGACCGCATATTCTGAAGTCGCAACGTTTATTTGATATCATCCAATTTCCCCCAAGGGTGATGTTTTAACGGATATCAAACATAGCTTTGTATGCTCAATGTACAACGCTATTTCCCTTTCCTAAAACAGGAAATGTGAATCTCCTTCAAACCCCGGAATACGTGAAATTACAATTAGTTTGGTATTCATTGTATAGATGTATGTAAACTGACTGCGAGTGTTGTTGCGAGATATAGTGTTTATGTCGCAAACATGTGACAATGAAAGACACTTCCGGCTCTGAATTGATAAATTGGTTTCCCCTTTCTTGTAGGATACAGTGTTTGATTAGTTTTTAATTAACCATTTGCAATTTTAAAAGCGATGCATGCTATAAGTGCTTTCTCATGTTTTACAGTGCTCCAAAGCAACGCAACATAGGTAATTTAAATTGTTTACTTATGTTCATATAAAACAGATCACAGTTATCATATGATGAGTTTAATAAACAATATGTTCTTAAGTTTATTTGTAAGATAGAGAAAAACAGAATACTTAATGAATGCCCTAAACGACAAAACTGAAAAATGTTGCAGCCTCAGTTTCATTGAGCCTTGGCATTGAAATATATTGAAAGTTGATTTACTCTAGAATAAAGTAAACAGAAAATGGTCATGTAGTTTGAAATGTGCTTTTCGTTTTGATTTATGGGAACAGTTCTACCACTCATTTAAAATATTAGTCAAAACTTGTGTGAAATGTGTTAAAATGAATTTTTCATGACAGTAAAATCACAGATAACATCTTTGCAATTAAACTCACTTTCATCAACCTTTCAGGGGCTTCCATTCTATCTATTTCATTCTGTTTTCCTTTAATAACCTAAGGAAGGGACATATGGTTTTACATTTACTAATTACCCTGGTGGCAGGCGTTTCTTTGAAAAGTTTTACATTGCGAACTTTTGAATATATATACATTTTGCTTTAAAGGGTTTTAAAACATTTTGCAGGACAATTTCATGGTATATCAATGCCCTAAATACAAAGTATCGCCATTTAGAAAGGGTAGTTTATGTTCATGACACCAAAACGCATACATATACGATTCCCTGTTCTGAACAATACTCCCAGTACTGTTTATTCTTATTAAAATACACGAAAACCAACAAAATTCCCCCTGCACCTTCCCCTCATCCCTCCCCGAAGGTAGACAATCTGTAAAGTTTTCATTCCAGCTGTCTTAATGATATCAAGGTAAAGTAACTAAATCTTAATGCGTAAAATTCTATATAACGGATACTACACCTACTGCGTCGGCATTTTCGTTATTAAATTTTGAATATTTGGCGAATTTCAAACCTTACTAAATCACATGACATGTGATTTTATTTAAAACGAACAAGATATTGTGGCAAATTCTGGTACGTTCAACTCACTAGTATATGTTACTTAAGTCATCATTTAATTAACACTTCTATAAACATTCACTAGCTTTACAGTTAAACCACTAATAAAATTGACGCCAAGTCGTTAAATCGATGTCATTCCAATACCTGAAAGTCATATTTGTCATACCATTAAATATAAAAAGAAATCAATTTGTAAATTCGGCAAATTTATTATGATTTAGTCCATTAGAATAGTTAAGTAGAAAGTAAAACGTTTCAAATACACAACAACGTTAGCATCATGTGTCCCGGTTTAATATTGGCTATATCTATTGGTACACCAGTAATATCAAGACCAAATGAATAAATAAGCTTAAAAACATGACTTCTTTCAGTTAAACAAAGATTACCGTATGGTTTACGAGTAATGGCTATTAAATTAAACTTTGAGAATGGCTTTTTTCAGAAACGAGGAAACTTTTAATAAACTATAACATCATCAGTAGGAAATATGTTTTCCTTAACTTAGTATCATTTAAAAGCAGATTTTTACAAGAAGTTTACACAAACACAATAATCACGAGCAAAATTAGAAAAAATATACTTCATATTGCATTACATATTGACCCGTCCTAGTAAATTAAACAAGTTCTAAGAAACGGCACGAAAGCTTAATCAGGCCCCACCAAGCGAAATAATAAATTATGGAGATTCTCTATGTCCTACAGCTTAATGATTTCTTTATTTGATTATGCGTTTACAGTTATTAGAAATCACCCTTCATATGACCTTTTTGACTAGCAGATTTCTATGTCGCAGATTTCGTTTCCGATGACAATCCCTACAAATATAGATAAGTATAAAAACAAGAGCTGTCACAGGAGACAGTGAAGCTCGACTAATAAAATACTGGACGCAGTAAGGAAGACAAAACCATGAAAGAAAAATCAATTATGTAAAATTATGTATAAAGTTATAGTAAAAACATAACATTGTTAATATAAATTCTAAGATAAAGGGGAATAATTCTATAAATAGCCACGCTATAGTTATGAACATTGTCACACAACATGTGCGTAATGATAAGAAATCTATATATGAAGTTTGAAGTAGATACCTTAAAAAGTAAAGAAGTTATAATATTTCTTATAGAAAATCCTAAGTTCAAAGAGAGATAAATGTGTAAATATTGTTTCAAGAGTTATGAACATTGTCACATAAAATGCAAATGATGATAAGGAATAAATATTTGAAGTTTGAGGTAGATACCTTTAAAACTAAAAAAGTTATTGTAAAAAATAACATGTTTCTGGTAAAAAAATCTAAGTTTATGGGGAGATTATACTTGCAATATTGGTGCTAGAGTTATGAACCTTGTCACATAACATGTGGTTAATGATAAGGTACATATATTTGAAGTATGAAATTGATCCCTTAAGAAATAAAGAAGTAACAGTATATAATTAACACATGGGTTTGTGGGTAACAGTAAAAATATCATCCCAAGGAAAATAGTGTTACCCGAGGCGTAGCTATTTATTTCATTACCCCGAACAAATAATTTGATGATCTGAATTTGTAAACTAAATCTAACTGTTACAAAAATAAACCAAGATTAGCAATAACTAAACTGTCCTTACCTTGCAAGTTTTAAGTGTACTGTACTGTAGGCCTACTTGAGAAGCTGTTTTTCTTTTATTCTTTAAGCAAGTGATGATATCTACCAGTCATAAACATACAATAAGCTGTGTTTTATTTAGAAAACAAAACACTAACCCATTTATAAGGTTATAATCTGTGAAATCTGATCCTTCTGTATCCAGAATATTCTTCGCATGGTTTTTGCATTTACAAAATATATGATATCCTACAGATAGCTGTCCACCAACTCTATCTGTAACGTTCCACTGGTTAAGATTGTTAAATAATCCTTTGTTGCATGCTTTAATCGTCTGCATATTCCAGTTTGACACAAAATTATTCACATAACAAATACTTATGTTGAAAACGGATGTTTACTTTTTGACTATTCAACAAAAATATATTTTATACGCGAAAAGAAATCTAGGGTGCAAAGAACTAAATTAGTTACTTTGGTGATACCCTAGGCCCTAACGTTGAAACTATGAATGAATCGAGAGAAAAATGGCGGCCATTTTATTTAATTTTATTTAGAAAATAGACCACGTGACCAGATTTTATACTGTTATAAAATACTGTTACCTATGTAACAGTACAAAATTCTTAGTCACTTGGTACACTTGCATTAACAGTAAGAATAACTCGCAGATGCCTATGGAAAATTAACATTACAAAAGAAGTGAGGGGTTATAATAAAAATATTATTTTTAAGGAAAATTCTTAGTTCAAGGGGAGATAAATCTGAAAATATTGGTTCTAGATTAATAATTCTTGACACATAAGATGTGGTTGATATAAAGGAACATATATTTGAAGTTTGAAGTTAATGCCTTAAGAAATGACAAAGTAATAGTGAAAAATATTTTACTGCACCAAAACTTTAATCTGAAATCTGGACGCCGGCGCCGGGGCGAGTAGGACAGCTCTCCTTATACTTCGTATAGTCGAGCTAAAATGAACAGTTTGCTATCAAATTTACCCTTACATATACAAAAGTGATTAACAGATCTGTATTTATCCATAATGTTTTCGTTCAAAAAGTTAATAATTATTATGATAATTATTTAGCTGAATTGAAATATTTATGGGCAATAATTTTATTTTTAAAGGGTAATAAAACAAAGTGTTATATTAGCCGTAAAATTTGACATATATTTATAATGATATCTTACTCCAACATTATGGGCTTTATTTCTTTATATTCCAGTTACATTGGTTCAAACCCTTTTTATCCTGTTTCGTATACAACGTAACGAATTGGCGCCTCATAAACGCCATAGGCATATGAATGGTACTTTTACCTTGCAAGAAAATGGCGGACGACCGTCTTGTCAAGTTTATTTTTGTTTGCAAATCATAAATGTTTATGCTTATTTGTAGTAAACGTTGTTTAAACTTTACTCTACAAAGCATTTACATTTTTATTTCTTTTCATATATTAAACCGTTTTGCTTTTTATTTGAACTATTTGCATACATAGTTCTTATTTGTTTATAAAAACATACATATTATTTCTCTTATTTGTTGACTGAAAGGACATCAAAACAAGCCACTAAAACATCTACATTGTCCGCTTGACCTTAAGATAGCTTTTCTACACTTAAACTACGAACCGGTGACATATGAAAAAATACACAAAATAAAGCCGTTCCCTGATAGGATAATTAATGTTCGTTAATCATATTTAATAAACTACAATCACTGTTATTGATAAAGGACACACAAGAGACATAAATACAAAAATACTGTGCCTATTCTTTTAGTCTAATCTGCTATAACAACACGAAAAAAGGAAGAAATTATAAGAAGAAAGTAACACGGTTGCTGCCTGTTAAGTACAATTTTGAAAAATGTCTTATCACGTGCAGAAACATTTTATATTAAGTCTTAAACAATATACTTTAGATATTATATGCATTTTGTGAAATAAAATGTTCGCGAGAATGTCATTTATTCCCCCCGAGGTAAAAATTACATATTCACTTGCAGAGATCACATTTTGAAATAAATTCATTATGTGTATCCCCATTAAACACGTGAAAGTTCGACGAAAAAACGATATGAAAAAATAAGAACAGCCAATTTTACTTTTACGTCAAAACTGTTAAATTACCTGATCATAATAATAATTAATATATATTGTTACTTGACATCAAAAAGAGAAACTGTTGTTTTTTGTCTATGAAAACAATCTTTTAAAAATGAAAAAGTCATATTAAAATGCTCAGTTTTTTCCGTCTAAACATTTCATTTATTTTCAAATAAACAGAGAAAGACTCACGTAAGTCACGTATTTAAATAATTATCATTAAAAAATTATATAGTTAAGTGTGCTATATTCATTTAAACTTGTAGACAGCGTGCTTATATTTAACCCAAATCGTGATATTTATAAAGTTATACTGGAATATGTTCAGTAACAAACTAAACGTAAATAATTCAATTATACATTATGCTTACAACCTGTAGATTTTATATCAATAAACTAATAAAACAGAATAATGTAATAAATCATGGAACTTCAACCACATCAGGACAATTACATATGTAGGGTGAATCTTAAGTTAAAACAGTTTATTAAATAATTTATGCTTTAAACTACGTTTATGTTTTTCTTCTTACGATAAATTTAAAACATCTTATGGAAAATCTAAACCAATATTCACAATGTGGTGAATCAATTTTTCTGTCATACAAATCTATCTACATTGAGACAGAAAAATCTGTACATCCTACCACGATGTTAAAGCGTGTATAGATCTTATTGTTGTCAATGATTGGAGAACTTTCTGTTATTTGCAGTGAAGAACGATTCGTAATTAAATAAACCTAGAGGACATTGGAAGTGTTACATAAACAGGCATGTACAAATTTGCTGGACAAAAGATGCTATCATTTTATATTTTTAAAGTAAATGAATGAATAACTTTTCTGTTAATTTTACTTTAAAAAGTTATTTTATCATCGATATTTTCGGCGGAGAATATAATGGAAGACGGCAACTTCAAAAATTAAGGTAATGCAATTTCAATAGATAACTTTTAAGAAAGAATATGGTATGTTATATTTTAGATTCTTCATTATTTTCTTTTTGAGGCATTTCAGAATATAATATACTTTGGTATTTTTATGTAATACTTTTAATAAATTCAATGTTTCCATTTTTTGAAACAGACTATTAATTCCATCCCCAAAAGCTCAATTTCGTTTAGAGGCTTTTTATCCAAATTAAACTGTTTGGTCATTGAAAATATTATTGTCATAAGTTCCTCGGATCATATGTTTGTCTCTATGTAAGAAGGTTTTCAATATAACCTTTGAACAAATTGACTAACCTTTATCTAACTAATTGACCTAATTTAAATGATTTACGCAGTCTTTGAAAGGAACATTTGAACCCCTACTTACGTCTGGCGCTTCCATATTTTGGTGATATGTTTAAATGAAGGGTTGGATACTTCCACCTCAACAAAAACAAGCTGAAAAAGGAAAACACAGTTTGTTCGTTTTTATCATATATGCTTGGTTTAAGAAGCCTAGGGATAAATTGGGGCAAAACGAGAGTATATCAGGCAAAATATTTTTGTTTATTTCTTTCAATTAAATTGTATTTCAGGTAGCAAGAAATGATTTTGCACATATAAACGATTCATAACAAATCTTTTACGCTAATAATATTTCTAATAAAGTAAAAGATACGAGGAAAATGAATACTCTCTCACCTAATAATTTAAGCTGTAAACTGTTTACCACTTGTCATTATTTAATCTTTTGTCATATCTTTCCCGTCCCCTTACATTAATTCGTTAATATATCTGGATTTGTATGATACACACTCTTCTTGACATTAATGTTACTTTCAGTCTGAATCTTACACACTTATTATTATGCATGCACTATTCTAATGTTACATATATGTTTGCATATGAACACGTTATTTTATTTTAACAACTGTTTAAGTTGTCGATAATATCTGATCCCCTTTTGAGTCCCCTTGTAAAACTATTTAAATAATTGTCAATGTTCTTGTTTGTTTGCGCTATCTAATATATAAAAACCATGGACAGAGGAGATCACTCAAGTGCAATAAAAAAAGTTAAAAGGTGAAATCTGCAGTGTCTGTTCATGACAGATAAAGCGTAATGCAAAATCTCATAAGTCATGTTTTAAAACAAGGTCGTCATCACGACCAGAAGTGCAACCGTACGAATAGTTAAACAAACATAGGGTGTTTTACAAGATCGAATTTAGAAACATCCGCAAAAGTATTCACAATGCCGTAATTATGAATTTAGAAACATCCACAGAAGTATTCATAATGCCGTTATTATGGTAACACCAATGTGTCACTTCTTTGACATTTCATGAAAAAGCAACTGGCCTCAGTTTAAAGAATGAGTTAGTCCTGTAGAATGAAGAAATAAAAATAAAATGAGAGATTTTATTTTTTAGAATTTTTAAGTTTAAGATTCGTTTTTTTTCCAGAAGATAAATGTGAACAATAATCTAAGCACCACCCTGTGTTCCATACAACCATAATCCCAGTTCAATAACTTTTGTTGGAACAAGTATTGACTGTTGACAAATGATATGATCAAAGAAAATGAGGAATCTACGATTGTACCAAGGTTTTACAATTTCAAGTCAATTTAATTCCATTTGTTTTTGCGAATTCCTTATTCGAGTCAGCAATTGACTGCTTTATTATATTTCACAGAACAGATTTCGTGCTTGGAAATACCTTAGTTCTCTACAAAAAAGGAGATTGCAACTGAATGTACAGTAATTGTAATATCTAATCAAATTGCTGATAGAGCAAAGCTGAACAATTTTCATCAGACATTTTCCCGATCTCTTAATCCGACTTAAGTTAAGATAAAAGGCCACCACAGAATATATACTGATTTCCACTGCAAAGCTATTTATATCTTTTTTGTTGTTTAAAAACTCCCATTTTGATTTAACGATTCTTGCTGGACTGAGATATTGAATAAATAGAATTTTATTTCTTTCTTTAGTAATATATCTGATAATAAATACATTAAAACAGTTAATCTATCAGGATATCTTAGATAATCAAAACGTTTGAATAGCTGTTAATGTTTGCCATTCTATTTTTTGAATGACATTTGTTTAAGGTTTAAACATATAACTACCTTTATCAATCATCATTGATTCTTGTCTGATTCAACTAAGTGATAGTCATGATCAATGGTAAACTTTCACCATCAATAAATTTATACCACCAATGAGAGAAAGAAAAGAAAAAATAGGAACACACACGGTATGTTTATAAATACATATTCAGTAATTTAAAAACAATCGAAACAGACAATAATTAAATGGAATTATCAGAATAATGGCGATGATTTTACGTCATATTAATATAAACATGGAAAGGAAATGAATAACACAACTAACGGTATGAAAATATATTAAGTTGTTGGTGAAGGTGGTAGTTTAGATAAATTGAATACGACTTTTAAGATGATAAAAAATCGACTTGAATTTGCACACTATTGGATTTGATTATTAACATTAACGCCACCAACAAAACATTAGTTTTTTCGCTATTATACTAAGATAATAGATTGTATTGTTGTTAAATTTCAACATATTTACTTAAGAAATCGTATAAATGTGATTGTATCACGGGGAGGAAGTGTTACTCGAGGGATGGAGTTCTTATGATAACTTGTCAAGAAGTTCTTGTGATTACTGTCGTGGAGTTCGTCGACAAACTATTGTATATACTGCCAAAACACTTTTCAAAAATGGTAATTTTCATCTTTAAAAAGTGAGGTTTAGGTACTTAGTTAAACTTTAATGATTAACCTTGCATTGCATATTATATTATGTTTCAAAAAGTAATTCATAGTCCATTTTTCATCGCCTCTTGCTTGAAATGTGGTAGTTTTGAGCAAAATTTCCAAATTATTTGCCAATTCGCAGGTATTGACCTGTTTTTTTCAAGTCTTCATCTTTGCTATTCATATTTACCTAATTATAAGGTAAAATTGCAAACATAAAGCCCTGGCTAACAAATTTATACCCGATTTTCAAATGTCTTGGAGTTCTTGTGATACCTCAGAATATTTCCTGGAGCTCTTATGATAATTTTTGTTACTTAAGACTAGAGACTTGTTACTTAAGACTTAAAAAAGCTCGTTACTTGGCAATGGTCTGTCAGGAAGACTGTTGTCACTAACAATGTGTTCATTAAGAGTAATCTCAGCGACTATCCTTACCAATACGATGATCTTCAAACTACAAACTACAGCTTCATCAATGTCTTAAGAACAATATATGATTGCAGTTTTAACAGGATGTCTTACAAGCATGTTTGGAGCACCAACAATCTTTCTGAACATTTGTAAACAACATCAACATTATGATAATGGAATATCGCAAAAATCTCTAGACTTAAATATAACAGAAGCTATACGGAAATATGAAAGAAGCTATTTGGGGTGAAATAAACCACCTCATTAAAAAGTGTTGGTACAATGGCACAAACTAGGTTGAGATAAACAGTTAAGGTGGGCATACGATAATAGAATATTTTTCAATGATATATTTATTTTGCGACATTGGCTCATAACGCAACAACACAGTTATTGAGCATGTTTATTAAATTTGTGTTTCTCATAAAATTAAATACATGGAATAACATAATATTATCATGTCTCTCAACTGTTTATTGAAGATTTCAGGTCAGGATGATCGTATCAAGTAGAACGACAGAAAAAAAATGCATGTTAAATCAAAGCCATGTATATTAACGTAATAAGGATTACACAATCAAAAGATTTTAATGTTAAACTCTGAATGTGCTTGTTCTTAGCAAGAACCGTTTCATCTTACAATGACATCTTCTATTTTGACAAAAGTACATGTTTGCTTTAAACATGCACGTATTTGCGAATGAAATAGAGTTTTGAAAATATATTGTTCAGATTATGTATGGATATACTGTACACGTACACATTAATTTGCTGCAGATAATACGAAGCGTCTTTATAAAGAATATCTGGAAAAAATGTTCCATGAAAAGCATTTCAATCAGCAGAGTACATGAAAATTGCAGACTCGATAAACAGTTATTTTCTAATTATTTGGATATATTAACATTTGATATTAAATCTAGGTTAACGTATAATCATATGTTTTAATAGATGGAAGATTACTCTGCCTATGCAAAGTAAGATGCAAGCATGAAATGTCCCTTCTTATCATGCCAATCATGAATGTATTACGACTATAAGCTATTTAGAAATAGTTGAAGATTTAATATTTTTTCTTAGTAAATAAATGGTTATTTCCAAAAGGTTAAAAAACTGGCAAACAAACGAGAAATAAGTACAGTGTCCATATGATCTAAGCTGGTGTCAGTCCAATAACGCAAAACATGTCAATACGTCACACTTACATCTTTCCATTTTCCAGTCCGATGGAATTCTGTCGACTGAATTGGATGCCTTTGATGATTGTCAATTTGATAATAGTACAAGGACAATAGATTGTATTTACGGGAGCATATCAATCTTACTATCTGATGTTACATTAAATAGAACGACGATGTAATGACTCGGACGATTGGAAACGTAAAAGTGGTATCTGATGCCAATAAAACTTGACTTTCCCCGGTATATTTGAACTTTTCATGCGAAATAAATTTTCAAGACAATTGTGCGTGGCACTTTTGTGTTAAATTTCGTTTAAAAAATTGTATTGAAGGCTATCACGTTTTTAACCTTTCTTTACGATGGTTCATTCATGCTGCATTGGTTCTCATCAAGAAACGCGACTAGACATACGACAATACCTACAGCATTCTTCTTATCAATATCCTGGATAACAAACCAGCATTTACCAAAAAATCTCAGCAACTGTTAATTATACATAATGTCTGAATTTAGTGTGAGAAACCAATGACGACCATTTAACTCAATGTCAATTGTTGCGAAGAATATATGCTTCGCCCGATGATCAATCTAGGGACCCCTAGGGATTTACCTTTTATCAAAATAAAATAATACAATGGAAATATTTAAGAACTGACAATAATTTGTTTTATAACACACATACAAGTTGCTGTCATTTGGGACATAGTAATTGCAAATCCAATATCCTGTGTTACATTTTATGTTTATCTTACAAATAACATTCGATACATTTCATAAAAGATCATTCCAAGAAACAACGAACATTTCTTAATTGCCATATATAATTTAAACAAAAGACTGCGTAGTTTACACTATGACATTTACATGAGAAATATTATGTATAGCACTTGCCTTGGGGGAATGCAATAAATGTCAATTTATTGCTCAAACTTACTGCTTGCTATTCCGAAACATGTGTATGTGTGTTGGATAGTTTTTAGTCTTTTTGAAAAAAAAATATCAATATTATATACATGTGTGTTTATATAAAGGGTCATTGCTGAGATTGCTGAGAAAAAACGTTTAATTCTAAATGCAAATACAAGTTCAAGTATCAAACTCTTGTTGTGTAGATAACAAATGTTGCACATGTGAAATTTCAACAATAAAGCTCAGTCATGTGTTCTAATAAAAATCCTTTCATCTAGATATTCCCATTTTCTCTATTGATTTTAATAGCAGGTCTAAACATCAGTTAATTAGGGCAAGTATTTTGAGATTTATTTTATATTTTATAGCTTGTCTTAAATATCATAATGCCATTTACATCCTTTTCAATTTACGACATTAAAATATATATTTTTTATGATTTTATAAATGTATCATAAAACTACTACAATGTTTTTGTTTCTGAATAATTTCTTCAACCTTTACATTTTCATAGACAAAGAGACTACCAATGATTAAGAAATATTATTCTCCTATTTCTACAGTAATAATAATTTAATCATTTCTTATATAAACGTGCACATGGCATTTTGTATAGACTGTGCTAATCTTTCCTTTATGATTAATAAATTGTCTGCACACGATTTATATGAATTCTAAAGAAAAATACAAGTTTTAATTTCCTATTCTAGTTTTATGACAAGTTAACCATAAATACCATCAGAAATGTTATCTCATGTATTGTCCCTATGTATTTATAATTGCACTTTGACGTTGAAACCTAACCATGCTCTGGTTAAAGGGCTTTTCCAGAAATGAGGATGCATAACATATGCACGGATAATGCTATTTTCTTAGAAAGAGTTTAATTATTTCGTAGATAAAAACTGAATAATTGTACTGACAAATTCCAAACAAATATATAATTTTCAGACCACCTACGGTAGAAAAAAATATTCACGTACATCGTTAAATATATATGTTCATCGTAGAGGAACTAGTTTTTCGAATATAGTGTGTTTAAGACAATTTGAGAATTGAACATAAGTGTTAAAATGCGGATGTGTGACTTTCTTAAATAAATTGAAATCAGATACTGGCAAATGTTCAGAAAACAAACATAAAAAAGAATGCACGATGTACGCGAAATTTAAAAAAGAACATTTATCAAAAATATAAGTTAATATCCTAATCTGAGAGACAATCATAAATAAGTCATGTGTCACTAAAATCTGCAAGCGTGATTAATTAAAACGTTTCATGCGAACAAATCTGTACGACGTCCTACAGTTTGGACTTCCCATTACTACATTAAATACAGATAATAATTGGATCATGGGATGACGGATATTAGATAAAGCTTTTTACGCTGCCTTTGTGAGGCGTAGGTTGAATCTACAAAGGAATAGGGGATATGTTCCTGATTTTATCTTATAGGATATCTTCAGTGAAGTAAACATAATTTGGAATTATTATAATATTGAATGTATTATTTTATGTTATTATAAGAGACATAAATAATGTTTTAGTAAGTACGCTTAGTGTGTATAAAGGGGCAATGTGCTCATTCATTCTGCAATATCATGTTAAGCTATATATTTCAAAAGATTGACTTTCATATATGTGATTTACCATCTGTTGATATGTGAAAACATAACAAGAGTGTCAAATTCTTTTAACTTGTATAAATTAAACACTTTAGTAAAATTCCGACGAATATTCACATCAATATCATTGAACTATGAAAGGTACTTATGATCCATGTTAAGTTAATTATTCACTAGGCATCTTTCAATATCTTCAGTTCTTGTAAAAGTACAATAAAGTAAACCCACTTCAACGTTTATGTCATTATAAAGATAAAATGTATTTGAAAATAAAGGTTTAATTGCTCATACAAATACAAATAGATACTACTGCATTTATGTCATTACTTTATTCTGCCCATATAAAACGAAAAGAAACGTAACCATAATAAGAAAGTAAAGATGTACTATAATAGATCTTATAAACAGTTTGTGAAATGCAATGTTTGCGAGAAAGTTACTTATTATATGCGCATGCGTAGCAAGATGGCTGACATGAAAATCTAAAGTGAAAGAAAATAATTTAAAATCGGATTTATGGTGATATATGGAAATTGTTTTTGATAATTTTGATGACAATCTGCCTGGAAATATAGTAACTGTGCTGGTTGTGCTGGTTGATATATATATTGTGATATAGAAAACGGGATTTATTGTGTTTCTTGGATATAGCATAACATTTTGGCGGTAAATTAGATTTGATTGAAAACTCTATAGAATTAAATGGTTAGTGCGTTGCTGTTATATGATATAATGTGCATATGATGGAGATGAGAACTAGTACACCCTTATCACATACATATAACGTACCGGTACATAATAGGTTTAGTGAGTTTCAACAACAATGGGCGAATTGCGATCAGACACCAATTGGGCAAAATGGACAATCGGGATCCCATAACACCCGAGCAATAGACCATTTTCTTCGCTTAATTCGGACGATAAAAATGTATTGCGAATATTTCAACAACTGGGAAAACCTGACGATATAAGACTCGAATTTACAAAATTTGTCCTCGAATTTGACCAGAACAACATCTCAGCTTGACCAAAGTTGAAAGACGCTTAACCTTCATTTAGAGTTTACAAAACTACAATTATACCACAGTATTGACGATAATGCCCGTAGCCGGAGGAATAATTTAATTTTCTACGGATTAAGCGGACATTGCGAAATGAGAATTGCCTTGAAAGTGTTAACGGAGTTTTTGTCTGACTGGCTTGACATTTGATCTCGAGAGAATGTATATTCAACGTTCCACCGTCTCGGGTCATTGGGTCGGACAGTGCGAGGTCAAGATGGAGTAACGCGTAAGACCTATTATTGCGTGTTTTCGGGATTATCCGGACACTGATTTGATAAAATGAAAAGATAAGTCAAAATTGGTTATCTGGATCCCGTTACGGGATCGATAGGGAAACTACCTCCCTTCAAAGAGATTTCTATTTTGCCAGAAATTTCGTCCTCAATAGCAAATACATTGAAGGTCAAACTTTATGAGCACTCGGAGAAAAAAATGTAAAAAATAGCGTTATCCGGCAAAATTGATTGTTCCGAAGGGTTTAAAGTATGCGTTGATGGAATTTCCCCTTGGGACTGGCACGCTGTTTACGTAATAAAACAGAAAAACCGAAATTGAACATTTATTAAAATGACTTGTTTGCCAAGGAAAAAGATATTTACTTTTTACAATCTACAATGTAGACGAACCAGGGCTGACACGGCCTTAAATTGTACAAAAACATTCCTTTTACGCATATTTGAATTTCCACCGCTCCGCATGAAAAAATCGGGGCGTATTCCCCTAAACATCCAGCAAAAAAAACCATGATTTACTCGGTTAAACAAATGGACCCCCCAATTTTTAACTATTTTGAAAGAACCAACAAATTAAAAACCCACGGCCCCCCCACGCTAAAAAGAACTATTTAGCAAATCTGTTATATTAGTTGATTATTCCCCCATTGTTTCCTGTAAACCCCCTGGGAGAACGGATGCCGCCGCCTCTGAAGGGTTCCCCTACAAGAGCGGAATCATGCGTTCCTCCTTAAAAACATTTTACAAGGGCTCGTTTCATTTCATGGGGAATTTTGTCCCCCTTACTTAAACGAAAATCACAGAGTAATAGTTTGCAAGCGGCGTTACCAGTTTTAAAAGAAAAAACGATCTTCAAATTAGGACAAACGGGGAGCAGGACATGTTAATTCATTTTGAAAAAACTTTGTTGCTTACTAAATATTTTCAAGGGATTAGTTGACTTAAAAAAACGTTTAATTTTAAACTTTAAATACAAAACAAAGATTTTAGTCGAACATTTTTCAATTCAAATTTGATTTGTCATATTTATTGACAGAGGACATGGGCAAAAATTTTTTAAATTAATTTTGGGGAAAAAAAAAAAACCTTTGGGTTTTTTTTAAAAACCTAAATTTTTTTCTGGGTTTTTTACCCAAAATTAAAAGGGGGGAAAAGGGGGGGGGAAAAAAGGAATAAATTAATGCAAAAAAGGAGGGACTCTTTGGTTTGGTATTATGTTGCTATATTAAACAGAAAAAATATATTAATTACCGTTTAGAACAACTACAATTTAAAAACAAGGGACGGGGATTTTGATTATTTATGGGCTAAAAAATTTTCCAAACGGCAATCTTTTTGAATCTGATAATGAACTTGTTTTATTTGCTTATTTGTTATGTTTTACCTCAAGGGGAAAGTAGCAGAAAGAAAACATTTAATTAGGGGAAATCCCCGGTTTTGGGGATAAGAATTATTGGAGTTGAAAATGTCAAAAGCTGTTCACATGGAGGTTTGGTGATAATTTGCAATTTTCTCGTGCTTTGGGAGACATTGAAAACAGATCCGAAGTTTTGGGGTCTTTAAAAAAGATTTTGTAGAAACCATTGGGGGGACCGATGGTTGATCGGGATTATTTTTCTGGAATTATTGCCTTTTGATGATTTAATATTAAACTTGAATTGTTTTTATGGATTAGGTTTGACAAAACCGATAAACGGCACCGTTACAGAAAATGGGCGTCTTTTTAATTGATTTTTTGTTAAAAGCTAGTGGGCCGGCGCATAATGAACGGTAGAATTAGGTGGCGGAAAAAGAATTGGGCTTGTGTACATAAGTAAAGGGGACAAATTTCAATCAGCCCGAGGATTTATTAGATTATTGTTATTTGGTAATTTTAACATCTTTCTGTTTATGAAAACATTTCCCAGTAAAGTTTTTTTATTGGTTGGATTATTGTTTGATTTTATTTAAACCTGTCAATTTTCCCATACTTGATTATTACGGGTCAATTTCACAGGAAATATTAATTTTTAATATTTTCGGATTAAAATGTTCGGTTTAAATTTTCCGGTGGAGATTTGTGCCGCAGGTAAGAGTGGTGAAAAAATTCATTCTTTTTTTTTGGAATTTAGTTACCTTTGGACCGTTATATTGGGTGCAATAGGGTAAAAACCACTGGTATTTTTATCTGAAATGTTCCCAAACTTGTTGGGTAGGATCCCGAGGGACAGAGTATGGTTCCATTTTTTTTTTTCATAACATTTTTTTTTAAGATTATTGGTTGTTCCATTTTTTAATATTTTTTGCCACCATTTTGTTAAAAACCACTATACATTTGTATTAATAACAAGAATTAATACTGGAAAAATTCTTCCGATTAAAATCAATAAATTTGATAATTTAACAATAAAAAATGTGACCAAATTCAGTATGGGTTTCTTAGGTTGGTTCCCATATTCGTTTGAAGACAAATTTGCAAGCGGCTGGATACCATTTTCATTAAAAAATTTTACTTTAAAAAAAAGGGAAAGAATAAGTCATAAAAAAAAACAATATCAAAAAGGGGGGATCGAACCTTCTATAGGGGGAACCCCTCATTGCAATTAGGTAATCACTTTTACCGAACTGTTTTTGCTATTTGGCGGATGTTACAAAGGAACCTACATTTAATCTAAGGAGAGTTTTCCCAAAACTAAGTTATTAATTCTACGGGAAAAAAAAAAAAAAAAAGATTGGGAATCGAATATTGTAAAATTGAGTGCTATTAATGTATTATTTGAAACCAGTTTCAATAAAAATCAAGACTATACCTAAATGAGATATTATTTCAGGATCATTGTACCTTGTAATATATTTCTCTTTTTGGAAGGATTGGGGGAATTTAATGTTAAATAATTTGGGAAGTGCTGAGGAGAGGCAATTTGAAGATTTAAAAAGTGTCATTTAAAAATACAAATGGAAATTTTAAATCTAAGTTTAAAAATATCTTATAAGAAAAGTCTTCAGTCTTTCTGAAAGCTTTTGTTGGGAATCGTATAAAAACCCCGGCTTTGTAAACCGGAGTTAGAAAATAATTTTGATTACTTCTTTCTTGTAAAATAGATTAGTTAGTCTTATATATTAATTATATGCATTTTACTGGTTTGTTTTCACCTTTATTTTGGGCAGAAAAAACGTTTTTGAAACGGAAAAAAGGCCAGGGACAAATGAAAAAATTTGCCCATGGTTATTGACGTTTTGAAATGTAAAACTGCAAAAAAAACAGATTTAAATATAATGAAAGTCTGGATGAAAATTGAATAAATTTGTGTGAGGCTAGGCAAAAAATATAAAAAAAAACTTATTAGAAGCAAAAATATTCACCTCGAAGAGAAAACACTGATTAAACTGTTAAATGCAAGAGGTTAAAAATGCAAGGGCTATATATTGGCAAATGCTGGAAAAGATACCGTTTTGTAACAATGACCCTAAAAAAACAACCTAAATTAGATACTTTTTTGTTTGACTATTTAAAGCTATATATAATCCTGAAGATGTTTTTACCAAGCCTGATGAAAGATGGGTTTTACGTTTCAATTGAGAATTTCTTAATGATAATATACAAGATATTTTTGATGAATTGAAACATAGATATAACTGTTGATGAAATATATAGAAGCTTTTTAAAACAATTAAGGAAAAAATAAAGAAAGCCCGGTTTTGGGACGTGATTTGATGTTGAACGAAATTATTTATTCAGGAAGTTATTGACTGTTACCATAATTTTGCATTTAAATTGTTCAATTTTTGGGTTGAAATTTGGACCATTTTCCCGAATGTATTTTGAGTGAAGGATATTATTAAGTACCAATACAAATAAAGGGGGGGTGATGTTTATCAAAAAACAAACCCGAACATAGAGGTGTTACATTGGTTTCTGGAAAAAAATTATTTTACAAAGAATATTGAATAAACTAAGATTAGCATGGGACTTTGGCTGAATCCTCATGGTTTTATGTTAGAGGGCCAAGGCAGGTTTTCGAAAAAAAAATATGGGTACTGTTGATAAATGTTTTTTATTTTAAATGCTCTTATTTCACATTGTTTGAAACAAAAATTTTGAAAAGCTATATGATAGCTTTTGTTGATTTTAAAAAAAAAGCTTTAAAAAAAAAGATTGATTTCGTAGTTAAAGATGTACTTTGGTACAAATTAATAAAATACGGAGTGACTGGTACTATTCTCAAAGTTATACAGAGCATGTATGAAGGCATTTCCTCAAGAGTTTAAACATTTTGATTATATTAGTGAAGCTTTTTACTTGTAATTTAGGAGTAAGACAAGGTGAGAGCCTGTCCCCATTTTTTATTTAGCATGTATTTGAATGATTCTTGAAAGATGTGTTTTTAGCTAAAAAGGAGTCGAGGGCATAGAAACTGGTATTTTTAAGATATGTTTATTACTGTATGCGGAACGATATAACTATTTTCTCTAAAACGGAGCTTGAAGGTTTAACAACCATTAGCCTTGAAAAAATCTTATCTGAAATATTGTGATAAGAATGGAAAGCTTAAACAGTAAATGTTTGATAAGACCAAAATAATGGTATTTAGAAAAAAGTTGGATTTGGGTTTGGCCTCGAAAAATTTAGAATTTTTTGTTACCCAAAGGGACAGTTTCTTATCGAAAATTGTTTTCAAAAATTTTAAAATTACCCTTGTTTACCCACAGGTGGTTCATTTAAAGAGAAACCACGAATTTAATGTTATCAGGGAACCAAAAAAGCTTTAAAAGGGCAAATAATACAAAAAATGAAATAAATATGTATATAATTCACAGGATCTTTGTTGTAAAACACAACATTTTCTAGAACTTTTTTGATAAAGTTTGGATTTTTAACCAATTTTTCGTTTTTCTGTTATTTCCTCCAGGAAGTTCTGGGGGACTTTTCCCAAAGGTATTACAGTAGAAAAAACTTTTTTAAAAAAATTTTTTGTTTTTTAAAAACTTTTAAATTTTGGTTTTAAGATACCTTTTCCCAAAAAATGACTTTTTTAATATAGTGAACTGGGCTGTTTTTAATCAAAAAGTTTACAGATTAGGGTTCAATAATCGGGATATTGGTTAAAAAATTTGTATTTTTTCGGGGAAAAAAAACCCAAAGGTTTTACAAAAACAGGGGCATTTTTTACTTTTTAAAAACCCAGATTTTTTAAAAAAATTTAATAGTTAGAAAAAAAATTTGGGTTTCGAACGTAAGTTTCTTTTTGTTTTAAGTTGGGTTTTTAAACCCAATGTTTTGGAAAAAACCAAAGGGAATTTAACCCATGGAAAAAAATTTTTCTTAAAAATGTTTTTAACCATGAAGAGTTTAGAAGACACCATGGAAACAGGATTTAAATGCTCGAATCAGTAATTCTTCCAGAGCACTATTTTTACCACACTATTTAATGATTTCAGTTTTAGTAGATATTTAAAGATATTAAGTTTGATATTAAAAAGTATAGAATAGCTATGTCACCGCCTTAAGAATGTCTTTCTTCATCGTCTAGAAATAGAGGTGGGTAGATGGAGAAAACCCCACAGTGTTACCTTTAAAAAAATGGATAGAGGTCTTGGTGTAGCATGTAATCAGTTAGAGGACGAGTTCCATTTTTGTCATTATATTTTTGTCCTTTGTTTATCAGGAACTCCGAACAAGATTTTTAAAGAAGCTATTTACTGGAGGTTTCCTAGCATGTTTAAAAATTTGTTCAGTTGGTTACAAGCGATAATGTATATGATATTAGAAATCTAGCTATGTTTATATACCATGCCTTCCAAATTTGACAACAGTTACAAGCAATTCTCGTGTAAAGATACAAACATGTTTAGTTTAAAGTTTTATATATATGTTTTATGCCAATCGAATATCAAACCCCATGCAAACGTACATAGAAGTTAATTGACACATTGTAGTGTACTTCAATGTGTGTAATGTACGAATCTTAGCTGCCATGTAATTGTATATAGATGTATTATTGATACATTGCAATTCTTTGTGTATTATATGTATAATAGGTTAAGTAACACGATGATTATAAAGGCTATAAATTTGTAAGTTTCAAATCATACACTGGTCTTACTTGTATCAAGTTTGAAGCATTATATGTGTTCAAAGTATAGTTAAGAAGTAACATTTGTTTTGTTTTGTTTGTATAATTTCGATATTTTGTGCCATATTTCTATTGCAATAAATCAAAACCATATAGCTTAGATTAGTAAATGTAATACAAAGACCAGTGTATAGAAGAGAATTGAAAGTATACTATGTAATAGATGCTGACAATGTCTCTCCCGTGATTACAAGCCTAATACATACACGAAGTATTTCTTATTATTATATATTTGAATGTAGATTCTCTCAAAAAGTAAATAACTTGTAAATTAAATATATAATCAATGGTAACCATTATAATAATGAAAGAAAAGAAATACTTGCAGTTACGTCATCTTGCTATGTAATTATTTATTTACTTATGCATACATGTTATTGTATATATTATGAATGCTTGTACATGACTCTTTTGAGAGTTAATTTGCAAAATAAAGATTCTTCTTCTTCTTCTTATTCCCCTAGTGTAAATATTGCGTATTCATTTGCATATATCACATTTTGAAATAAAGTCACAAACTCATTGTTAAAATAAGAACGGCAAAATTAATTTGTACGACCATATAGCTTTTCCAAAAGTTTTAACAGAGATTTAATAACATGATAATAGTTTTGCATATTTTATTCCATGAAAGCTGTTGTTATTTGTCTACGAATAAAATAAAAAAAAAATGAAAGAGATTAAATATTTATGTTCAGTTTTATTTGCCTTCTAACCTTTTTATTAAATAAACAGAGAAGACTTACGTAAATCACGTATGGAAATAACGATTGTTTATAGTGTGCTCTGTTCATTTAGACTTGTAGACAGTGTGCTTATATTTAACCCTAATCGTGATATTTTTAAAGTTGTTCTGGCATATCTTCAGTAACAAACCAAAAATCAATTATAAATTATGCTTGCTACCTGTAGATCTTATATAAAAAACTCATAAACCATAATAATATAATAATTCTCGGAACTTCAACCACCCCAGGAGAGTTACATGTGTAGGGTGAACCTGGAGTTTTAACAGTTTATTAGATATGCTTTAAACAACGTTAATTTTTGTCTTCATACGAAATATTTAAAACATGCTATGGAAAATCTAAACCAATATTCACAATGTGGTGAATCAATTTTTCTGTCAAACAAATCTATCTACATTGAATGTTAAAGCGTGTATATATCTTATTGTTGTCAATATGTGGATATTTGAAGATAAGAACTTTCTGTTATTCGCAGTGAAGAATGATGTGTAATTAAATAAACCTAGAGGAAATTGGAAGTATAACATAAACAGGCAAGGACAATTTTTTGGATAAAGGATGTTATCATTTTACATTTTAAAAGTTAATGAATGAATTACTTTTCTGTTAATTGCACTTTCAAAAAGTATTTTTAATCAATATTTTTGACGGAGAATCTATTTCACAGAACAGATTTCATGCATTGAAACATCTTGGCTCTCTACAGAAAATAAGTTTGCAACTGAATGTACAGTAATTATTTTATAACTTATTTTATGGTAAAATGTATCAATAACTTTCCTGTTTATTTTACATCGAAAGTTATTATATCATCGATATTTTCGACGGAGAATCTAATGTAAGACGGTAACCTCAAATATTAAGGTAATGCAATTTCAATAGATAACTTTAAAGAAAGAATATGTTATGATTTATTTTAGATCCGATATAATTTTCTAATTGAGGCATGTCAGAATATAATTTTCTTTGGTATTTTTATGTAATACTTTTAATAAATTCAATGTTTTCATTTTTTAAGAAAGACTATTATTGCCATCCTTACGTTTAGAGTTTTTTTTTATCCAAATGAAACTGTTACATTGGTGTTAAAAAAAGTTATATTGAAAATCTTTTTACAGAGAGACAAACATATGATCCCAGGAACTTATGACAATAACATTTTCAAGAAATGGACTAAACTTTTTTTCTAATTGACCTAATTTAAATGATTTACACAGTCTTTGAAAGGAACATTCGATCCCCTACATAAGTCTGGCGCTCCCACAATTTAGTGACCTGTGCAAATGAGAGGTTTGGATACTTCCATCTCGATAAAACCAAACTGAAAACGGAAAACAAAGTTTGTCCGTGTTTATTAAATATGCTTCCTTTTAGTAGGGGTCATTTGTGACAAAACGGCAGTATACCATGCAAAATATTGTCTTTTTTATTGTATTGAATTGTATTTCAGGTAGCAAGACATGTTTTTGCACAATATAAACGATTCATAACAAACCTTTTACAGTAATAAAATTTCTAATAAAGAAGAAGAGGAAAATGAATACTTTCTCACCTAATAATTTTAGCTATTAACTGTTTATCAGATCTTTCGCGTCCCCTTACATTAATTCGTTAATACACCCCGTTATATGGGTTTGTACGGTACACACTCTTATTGACATTAATGTTACTTTCAGTCTGAATCTTACACACCTATTATTATGTATGCAATAATTCTAATTTAACATATATGTATGCATATGACCATGTTATTTTATTTTAACAACTGTTTGAGTTGTCGGAAATAACTGACACCATATTGAGCCCCCTTGTCAAACTATTTAAATTATTGTCAATGTTCTTGTTTGTTTCCGCTGTCTTATATATCAAAATCATGAACAGAGGCGATCACTTGAGTGCAATAAAATAAGTTTAAAAGTAAAATCTGTAGTATATGTTCATGACAAATAAGGCGTAATGTATCAAGGTCGTCATCACGACCAATACAGCAACCGTACGAATAGTTAAACATACATAGGGTGTTTTACAATATCGAATTTAGAAACATCCGCAGACGTATCTATAATGCCGTAATTATGAATTTAAAACATCCGCAGAAGTATTCACTATGCTAAAATTATGGTAACACATTTGTGACACTTCTTGGACATTTCAGGAAAAAGCAACTGGCCCCAGTTTAAAGAATGAGTTTGTCCATTAGGAAGAAAAAAAAATGAGATTTTTATATTTTAGATTTTAAAAGTTTTAGATTCGTTATTTTCCAGAGAGAAATGTGAACAATAATCTAAGCACCCTGCGTTCCATACAACCAAAATCTCAGTTGAATAACTTTGGTGGAAGCAAATATTGACTGTTAAAAAAAGAATTAATCAAAGAAAATGAGGAATATGCGATTGTTCCGAAGGTTTTACAATTTCAAGTCAATATAATTATTTAGATTTGTAATTGCGCATTTTCCAAATTTGAGTTAGCAATTTGATTGCTTTATTATATTTCACAGAACAAATTACGTGCTTTGAAATATCTTAGCTTTCTACAGAAAATAATTTTGCAACTGAATTACAGTAATTGTTTTATTTAATCAAATTGCTGATAGAGCAATGCTAAACAATTCTCATCAGACATTTTGCCGATCTCTTGATCCGACTTAGGTATTATAGATAAAAAGGCCATCACAGAATCTACACTGTTTTCTAATGCAGAGCCATTCGTATCTATTTTGTTTTTGAAAAACGATTTCGCATTGATTTAATGATTTTTCTTGCAGGACTGAGATATGAAATAAATAGAATTTTATTTCTTTCTTTAGCAATATATCTGATCAAAAATACATTAAAACGGTTAATCTATCAGGATATCTTAGGTCATCAAAACGTTTGAATAGCCGTAAATGATTGTCATTCCATTGTTTAAATTAACATTGTTTAGGTTTAAATATGAAATTCCATTATTAATCATCTCATTGATTTTGTCTGATTCGACTTAGTGATAGTAATGATCAATGGTGAACTTTCATTCTCAACAAAGTTATATCACCAATGCGAGAAAGCAAAGAAATGACAGGAAACAAACAATATGTTTAATGAGTATACTTAAGCAATAACATCGGCCTGAGAGGTGTATATCGGCTTTTTAACACCTGTTTGGAGTTTTGATGCGTAGGAATTGACCACGAAGGCCAAAACCGGTGTTAAATAGCCGAAATACACCTCTCAGGCCGATGTTATTTCGATTCTATCACGATAACATAAGGAAGATCACTAATGTTATTTTGTCAAGCGGAAATAAATTCTGGTGCCGATTTTCGTTAAACGCTGTTCGATTTTCACTCTCTACTGTTGCAAAGATATAGAAATTATTAAGCAAAATAAATAATAATTAAAAACGTTATTTTACCAAGTTTTCAACAATAAAAACTTACTCGTATTGTGTTTACATCGATATCAGTGCCCCATTTATCACTCTTGCATGTAAGAATTAACGTCAGCTTGTTTATGAATGAGTTGTTTACTTACGATGATGTCATTACGCTGCTTACGGATTGGCGCCGTTTTGTCAAAATATTTATTAACTGATATGGATCACAAATGTAGCGTTAGTGTAATTGAGATATTATTTCGGTATTGTATGAAAAGAAAACATTATAAGAACTGAAAATATAAATAAAAATGCTTTTTATTGTTGTTTTAAAAGGCTTTGTAAACTATATAATCGAGGGTGAAAACATAAAAGCCTTATAAACAAGAAGTCCCTAACCAGTGTTTATTGGCAGTTTAACACCGTTTTTTTCTTTCTTTGTCTCTAGTGACAAAATCACGTGGAATGATAAAATAGTAATTTAAAAACAATCGAAACAGAAAATAAATTAAATGACATTATCAATATAATTGCGATAAGTTCACGTCATATTAATACAAACATGAGAAGGATATGAATAACACAACTAACGGTATGAAAATATTTTAATTTGTTGGTGAGTTATCTAATTATTTGGCTATATTAACGTTTGATATTAAATCTAGGTTACAGTATAATTATATGTTTAAATAGATAGAAAGGAGGGAGATTACTCTGCCTATTTAATAGCAAGATGCAACCATGAAAGGTCCCTTCTTATTTATGAATGTATCACGATTATAAGCCATTTAGAGATATTTGTAGATTAAATTTTTTCTTAGTAAATTGATGGTTTTTTCCAAAAGATGAAAACTAGCAAACAAGCGAGAAATAAGTACAGTGTCCATATGATCTAAGATGATGTCAGTCCAATACCACAAACACATGTCAATACGTCACTCTAACGGCTATCCATTTTTCACTCCGATGAATTCTGTCGACTTTATTGGATGCCTTTGATGATTGTCAATTTGATAGACAATAGATTGTTTTTACGGGAACATATCAATCTTGCTATCTGATGTTACATTAAATAGAACAACGATTTAACGACTTAGAAACGTGGTATTTAATGCTAATAAAACATGACTTTGATATTTTCATGCGAAATAAATTGTGAAGACATTTTTGCGTGGCACTTCTGTGTTAAATTCCGTTTTAAAAATGGTATTGAAGGTGTTGTTTTTTTTGTTTTTTTGTTTCAATTGACCTTTCTTTATGATTGTTCATTCATGCTGCATTGGTTCTCATCAAGAAACACGACTAGACATACGACAATACCTACAACATTCTTCTTATCAATATCCTGGATAACAAACTAGCATTTACCAACAATTCTCAGCAACTGTTAATTATACATAATGTCTGAATTTAGTGTGAGAAACCAATGACGACCATTTAAGTCAATGTCATTTGTTGCGAAGAATTTATGCTTCACCCGATGATCAATCTAGGGACCCCTAGGGTTTATTTTTTTATCAAAATAAAATAAAACAATGGAAATATTTAAAAACCGACAATAATTTATTATATAACACACATACAAGTTGCTGTCATTTGGGACATAGTAATTGAAAATCCAATATCCTGTGTTACATTTTATGTTTATCTTATAAATAACATTCGATACATATCATAAAAGATCATTCCAAGAAACAATGAACATTTCTTAATTATCATATGTAATTTAAACAGAATACTTCGTAGTTTACCCACTGACTTTTACATGAGAAATATTTTGTATAGCACTTGCCTTGTGGGAATGCAATGAATGTCAATTTATTAAACAAACTTACTGCTTGCCACTCCAAAACATGTGTATGTGTGTTAGATAGTTTTTAGTCTTTTTGAAAAAATAATATAACTATTATATACATGTGTGTATATATAAACGTGCATAGCTGAAATTGCTTAGAAAAACTGTTAAATTCTAAATGCAAAGACAAGTTCAAGTATCAAACTCTTTTTGTGTAGATTACAAAGGTTACATGTGTGACATTTCAACAATATAGCTCAGTCATGTGTTCTAATAAAAATCCTTTCATCTTTCCCATGTTCTCTATAAATTTAATAATCAGTTTATTAGGGCAAGTATTGTGAGATTCATACTATTTTTATTAACATTTTATAGCTTGTCTTAAATATCATAATATTATATACATCCTTTACAATTTACGACATAAAAATATATACTTTTAATGATTCTATAAATGTATCATAACATACTTCTGTGTTTTTGTTTCTGAATAATTATCAACTATTAAAGATGATATTGCTTCAACCTTTACATTTCCATAGACAAAGAGACTACCGATGATTAAGAAATTTTATTATCGTATTTCTACTGTCATAATAATTTAATCATTTCTTATATAACCTCGCACATGGTATTTTGTATAGACTGTGGTAATATTTCCTTTTTGAATAATAAATTGTCTGCACACGATTTTAATGAATACTATAAAAAAATACAAATTTAATTTCCTATTCTAGTTTTATGTCAAGTTAATCATAAATATCATTAGAAATGTTATCTCATGTAGTGTCCCTATGTATTTTAATTGATGTTTGCACTTTGACGTTAAAAGATAACCATGCTCTGGTTAAAGAGCGTTTCCAGAAAAGGGGGCGCATAAAATATGCACGGATAATGCTATTTTCTTAGAAAGTGTTTAATTATTTCGTACATAAAAACTGAAAAATTGTACTGACAACTTCCAAATAAATATATCATTTTAGACCACCTACACTAGAAAGAAATATTTTCGTACATCGTTCAATACAATGTATGTATGTTCATCGTAGTTGTTCGAATACAGTGTGTTTAAGACAATTTGAGAAATGAACATCAATGTTTAATGCAGAAATGTGACTTTCTTCAATGAATTGAAATCAGATACTGGCAAATGTTCAGAAGAAAAAAAATGCACGATGTAAGCGAAAGTCATAAATACGTCATGTTTCAGTAGAATCTGCAAGCGTGATAAATTAAAACGTTTCATGCGAAGTAATCTGTACGACGTCCTTCAGTTCGAACTTCCCATTACTACATCAAATACAGATATTTATTTGATCATGGGATGGCGGATATTAGATAAATCTTTTTACGCTGCCTTTGTGAGGTGTAGGTTGAATCTACAAAGGAATAGGAGATATGTTCCTGATTTTATCTTTAAGTTATAGGATATCTTCAGTGAAGTAAAACATCATTTGGAATTATTATAATATTGAATGTATTATTTTATTTTATTATAAGAAACATAAATATTGTTTTAGTAAGTACGCTTAGTGTATATAAAGGGAAATTGTGCTCATTTTACAATATCATGTTAAGCTATATATTTCAAAAGATTGACTTTCATAATGGTGATTGACCATATGTTGGTATGTGAAAATCCTAAAGATTAAAGATCAATATGCCACAAACATAACAATAGTGTCCCACTCTTCTAACTTGCATGAATTAAACTCCTTTAGTTAAATTCCGACGAATATTCAAGTCAATTTCATTGGACCATGTAAAATAATTATGATTCATGTGAAGTTAATTATTCACTAGGCTTCTTCCAATATCTTGCTTCATGTAAAAATAAAATAAAGAAAACCCAAAGCAATCTTAATGTCATGATATAAAGATAAAATATATTCGAAAATGAGAGTTTAATTGGTCATACAAAAACCAATTAGATTCTACTGCACCTATTGTATTATTTTATTCTGCTAATATAAAACGAAAAGAAACATAACTATAATAAGAAATAAACATAGTTGCTACATGTAAATAACAATTTTGAAAAATGTCTTATCACGTTCTGGAACATTTTAGACTAGTCTTAAATAAAATACGTGTAATGTTATAGATTTTATATCTATGTTGTGAAATACAATGTTCGCAAACTGTTATTTATTCCTCTAGCGTAAATATTGCGTATTCACTTGTTTTGATCACATTTTGAAATACATTCATATAGTGTTTCCCTGTTAAGCACGTGCAAGTATGACAACACAAACACATTGTTAAAATAAGAACGGCAACATCAACGTTTACGACCTTACAGATTTTCCAAAAGTTTTAACTTTATTTTTACATTTTCAGAGATTAAATAATATGATTATAATGTAAACTTTCTATGACAGCTTAAACAGAAGCTGTTGTTTTTTGTCTATGAATAAAATCTAAAAATTAAAAAATCACATATAAATGTTCAATGAAAATTTTCATTAAAATAAACAGAGAAATACCTACATTAATCAATATTGAAACAACAATTGTTGAAAGTGTGCTCTGTTCATTTAGACTTTTAGACAGTGTGCTTATATTTAACCCAAATCGTGATATTTCTGAAGTTATTATAACAACCTAAACCTAAAAAAAATCAATAATGAATTATGCTTACTACATGTAGATTTTTGTATCAATAAACTAATAAAGCAGAAATATGAAATAAATCACGGAACTTGAAACACTCCAGGACATTTACGTGTGTAGGGTGAATCTGGAGTTATAATAGTTTATTAGAAATGCTTAAAACCACGCTTTCTTTTTCTTCTGACGATAAATTTAAAACATGTTATGGCAAATCTTAACCATTATTCACAATGTGGTGAATCAATGTTTCTGTCATACAAATCTATCAACATTGAGACAGAAAAATCTGTTCACCTAACGCCTACCACGATCTTAAAGCGTGTATAGATCTTATTGTTGCCAATGAATGGATATCTGTAGATAGGAACTTTCTGTTATAAGCAATGAAGAACGATGCGTAATTAAATAAACCTAAAGGAAATTGGAAGTGTTACATAAACAGGCAAGTACACATTTTCTGGATACAGGGTGTAATCATTTAAGATATGAAAATTAAATTGAAGAATAATTTTTCTATTAATTTTAAATTAAAAAAGTTATTTTATCATCGAAAATTCAAAAATTAAGGTAATGCAATTTCAATAGATAATTGTTAAGAAAGAATATATTATCTGGAATATTTTAGATACTTTCAATAATTTTAATGTTTTCATTTTGGAAAAGACTATCATTATAATACTAAAAAGCTTAATTCATAGCAGCTTTATGTCAATAATAATAAAAAAGATTATATTGAAAACTTTTTTACATAGAGTCCAAGCTATTAATGATAATAGCATTTACAAGACATTAATAAAACTCTATCTTATTGACCTAATAATAATGTATACACAGTCTTGGAAAGAAGCATTTGAACCCTACAAAAGTCTGGCATTCCAATACTTCATTTTGTTGATCTGTTTAAATGAGAGGCCTGGATACTTCCGCCTCAGTCAAAAACAAGCTGAAAAAGGAAAACACAGTTTGTCCGTTTTAACAAACTTTCTAGATTTGGGGCAAAACAAGAGTTTCCGGGCAAAATATTAGTGTTTTTCTTTGTGAAATAAAATTGTATTTCAAGTAACAAGAACTGTTTCTGCACATATAAACGATTCATAACAATGCATAGGCTTACCTGTTACAGTATTATAACTTCTACAAAAAGAGGTATATGAATGTCTTCGCACCTAATATATTTAGCTGTTTCCTGTTTACCAATTGTCATTATTTAATCTTTTGTAATATCCCTATATTAATTCGTAAATATGTCTCGCTTTGTAAAGTACACTCTTATTGACATTAATGCTACTTTCAGTCTGAATCTAACACGCTGTAAAGTGTTTTCGTGATGTCATCTTATGATTTTGTATGAAATCATTTCAATGTTACATAATATATATGCGTATGAACATGTCATTTTATTTAACTAATGTTTAAGTTGTCGGATATTTATGATTCCCTTTGCAGTCCCCTTGTAAAACTGTTTAAATTCAATGTTCTTCTTTGTTTGCGCTATCAAATATATAAAAAACATGGAAAAAGGTGCAATGAAAGAAGTCTGCAGTGTTTGTTTATGACAAATAAAGCGTAATGCAATATCTCATAAGTCATGTTTTAAATTAAGGCCGTTATCACGACCAATAGTGCAACCGTACGAAGAGTTATGCATACAAAGGATGATTTACAAGATCGAATTTAGAAACGTCCGCAGAAGTATTCATAATGCCGTAATTATGAATTTAGAAACATCCGCAGAAGTATTCATAATTCCGTAATTATGAATTTAGAAACATCCGAGGAAGTATTCATATGCCGTTATTATGCTAACACCAATGTGTCACTTCTTTGACAGTTCATGAAAAAGCAACTGGCCTCAGTTTAAAGAATGAGATTGTCCTGTAGCATTAAAAGATAAAAGAAAAGTGAGATATTTTATATTTTTTAAATTTAAGATTCGTTATTTTCCAAAAGAGAAATGTGAACAATAATCTTTATACCACCCTGTGTTCCATACATCCAAAATCCCAGTTGAATTACTTTTGTTGAAGCAAATATTGACTGTTGAAAAATGATATGATCAAAGAAAATGAGGAATCTACGATTGAACCAAGGTTTTACAATTTCAAGTCAATATAATTTGATTTGTGTTTTGCGAATTTTTCCAATTCGAGACAGCAATTTGATTGCTTTATCATATTTCACAGAACAGATTACGTGCTTTGAAATATTTTGGTTCTCTACAGAAAATGAGTTTGCAACTTAATGTACAGTAATTATTTTATTTAATTAAGTTGATGATAGAGCAAAGCTAAACAATTTTCATCAGACATTTTCCCGATCTCTTGATCCGACTTAAATATAGATAAAAAGGCCACCACAGAATCTATACTGATTTCCACTGCAAAGTCATTCATATCTATTTTGTTTTTGAAAACCGCCATTTCGCATTTATTTAATGATTTTTCTTGCTGGACTGAGATATGGAATAAATAGAATTTTTTTCTTTCTTTAGTAATATATTTCATAAAAAATACATTAAAACGGTTAATCTAATCAGAATCTGGATATCTTAGTTCATCAAAACGTTTGAATAGCCGTACATAAATGGGCACTATAAGGAACTGTAAAATTGACAAATAGGACAGTTATATGCCTTAAATGACACCTGTATGCAAAATTTAAACAAAATTTACCGTGAGGTTTATGAGTAATGGACACTTTTCTGAACTAAAACTTTGCCATTAGAAGGGCTATTTTCAGAAATGAGGAAATTCTAAATAATCAAAAATACCTTCATTATGAAAAACGTTTTCCTATTGCTCATTGTTAAGAAACAAATAATGACATTAAGATAACAAATTAAACAAGCAGAATGATTGTTTTCAAAAGAGATGTTTTTAATATGTATAAACACTTATTTGACCATTTTCCTGTCTAAAAAGCTTTATTTAAAATATCCCTAATTTTTTCCACAATAAGGGGCTGTATTCAAAGTTTGTCTAAATTTTATTAAATGAATATGGATTGTTCTTGCAAAATATAAAATACTTTTACCGTGTAGTTTTAATTTTATTAAACTTTGAAAGATTAAACTCTGAGAGATTAATAAAAAATGTTAAAAAGAGAAAAAAAAGTTGCCCCTTCTGGGGTTTGAACCCACGCCCCTCAGTTTCAATACACTTCACAGTGATTCTAGCCTATTTGAATACTCTTCAAAGTGGAGATAGTGCATTCGGGGAGTACTACCTTAAGGTCTAAATATGAAACTACAATTATCAATCATCTCATTGATTCTTGTCTGATTCAACTAAGTGATAGTAATGATCAATTGTAAACTTTCACTCTCAACAAAATTATATCACCAATGAGAGAAAACAAAGAGACTATAGGAAACACACGGTATGTTTATTAGTAAACTGGTAATTTAAAAACAATCGAAACAGAAAACGAATTCTATGAAATTATCAGAATAATGGTGATGATTTCAAGTCATATTAATATAGATATGGAAATGAAAAGTATGACACAACTAACGGTATGAAAACATATAAATTACGTATTACAACACAAATGTATTTAGTTGTTGGTGATGGTGGTAGTTTAGATAAATTGAATATGACTTTAAAGATGATAAAATGGACTTTAAAATGGGCTCCTTGCCACTGGTTCTTGTTGCTGGGTCGTTTAGTTGTATTGTTGTTAAACGTCAACATATTTACTTAGCAAATCTTATAAATGTGAATGTATATCTGTTGTCCTTTTCATGCTGGAATTTTTGATAAATACAAATGAGAGACATGGTATAATATTCCATTTATTTAATTTCATAACAAACACAAATGTGACATTCATGACAAATACATGTGATGGCGCGTAAAAAGTAAATGTCTCAAAATTATAACATCTGTGATTTCTATTCTTAATGTACGTGCACCTACGTTGACTTTAATAACAACACGGCAGTTTAAAAAATCCGCTGCACACTGAGTTTGGGGGGTAGACTTTAGTCTTAAGAAATCTTAAAAGTCTGTACCACTCCAGAGGGAAGTACAGGAATACTGTTGGAACTAACAATGTGTTCATTAAAGTAGACCATGGGTAATGGGCAACATAAGGAACTGTAAAATTGACAACATAGGACAGTTATATGTCTTCAAGGTCACCTGTATGCAAAATTTAAATAAAATTTACCGTGTGGTTTATGAGTTATGGATATATTTTTGAACTAAGACTTTGCCAGTAGAAGGGCTTATTTTCAGAAATGAGGAAACTGTAAATAATCTGTAATATCATCATTATAAAAAAAGTTTTTCTATTGCTCATTGTTAAGAAACAAATAATAACATTCAGGTAACACATTACACAAGCAAAATGTTTGTTTCTAAACAAAATGTTCTTAATATGTATAAAAATGTTACCCTACCCCACCCACTTTTAACACTAATTTACCATTTCCCTATCTAAAATGCCTTATTCAAAATATCCCTAAAATTTATCGAAATGAGGGTCTGTTTTCAAAGTTTGCCTAAATTTTCTCAAAGCTATATTAGTTGATCATGCGAAATATTTAGCAAAAAAAAAATACCTAAAATAATTATATAATTTAAATCAAACTTTTTTTCTTCCATAAGGGATCAGAGAGATACATAAATAATGTTAAAAAGAAAAAAAAGAAAGAAAAAAAAGTTGCCCCTTCTGGGGTTTGAACCCACGCCCCTCAATTTCAATGTAGTTTACAAGCGATTCTAGCCTATTTGAATACTCTTCAAGGTGGAGGTAATGCATTACCCATGGTCTACCTTAAGAGTAATCTCAGCGACTATCATAACCAATACGATGATCTTCAAACTACACACTACAGTTTTATCAATGTCTTAAGAACAACATATGATTGCAGTTTCTACAGGATGTCTTAGAAGCACACGTTAAGAGCGCCAACAATCTTTCTTAACATTTGTAAACAACATCAACATAATGGATTATCACCAAAATCTCTAAATTTAAATATGACAGAAGCTAAACGGAAATATGATAGAAGCTATACGGGGTGAAATAAACCACCTCATAAAACAGTTTTGGTACAATGCCACAAACTAGGTTGAAATAAACAGTCAGGGCGGGCATAAGATAATAGAATAATTTTCAATGATACATTTATTTTGCGACATTGGCTTATAACGCAACATCATATTTATTTAGCATTAAATTTGTGTTTCTCATGAAGTTTAATACATGTAATATCGTATCATGTCTCTCAACTGTTTTTTGAAGTATTTCAGGATGATCGTATCAAAAAGAAAGACAGAAAAACATGCATATTAAATCAAAGTCAAGTATATTAAAATAATAAGGATCACACTCCCAAAAGGTTTTAAGGTTAAACTCTGAATGTGCTTGTTTTTAGCAAGAACCGTTCAATCTTACTATGCCATATTTTTTGACAGAAGTACGCGTCTACTTTAAACATGCAGCTATTGCAATTAAATTATGTGAATGCAAGATAGTTTTGAAAACATATTGTTACGATTTTTATGGATATACTGTACACATTAATTTGCTGAAGATAACAAGAAGCGTCTTTATAAAGAATATCTGGAAACAATGATCCATTGGAAGCATTAAAAACAGCAGAGTACATGCAAATTGCAGACTCGATAAACAGTTATTATCTTATTATTTTGATACATTAACATTTGATATTGAATCTAGATTACAGTATAATTATTGTTTTAATAGATGAAAAGGAGAGAGATTACTGTGCCTATGTAAAGCAAGATCCAAGCATGAAATGTCCCTTCTTATCAAGCCATTCATGAATGTATAAGGGTTATAAGCTATTTAGAGATTTATTTTTCAGATTTATTTGTTTCTTAGTAAATAAATGGTTATTTCCAATAGTTGAAAACTGGCAAACAAGCGAGAAATAAGTACAGTGTCCATATAATCTAAGATGGTGTCAGTCCAATAAAACAAAACATGTCAATATGTCACACTTACAGCTTTCCATTTTTCAGTCCGATGAATGTTGTCGACTTTATCGGATGCCTTTGATGATTGTCAGTTTGATAGTAGTACAAGGACAATATATTGTATTTACGGGAACATATCAATCTTGCTATCTGATGTTACATTAAATAGAACGACGATTTAATGACTCAGAAGATTGGAAACGTAAAAGTGGCATTTGATGCCAATAAAACTTGACTTCTCCCCCACGGTATATTTGAACTTTGATATTTCCAAGCAAGTTGTTTTTTCAAACAATATTGCTTGGCACGTTTGTGTCATATTCCGTTTTAAGAATGGTATTTAAATGAATGAGGTTAAGAACGGCAAGTTTTTCTTTAGGTTTTTTTTTTGTTTTAAAAAGTTTTCTACCTATTTCCTTGACCTTTCGTTACGATGATGGTTCTTCCTGCTTTTGTTCTTATCCAGAAAAGCGACTAGACATTTGACAATACGTACAACATTCATAGATTGTCTGCATAAAAATCTAGCTTCTACCACTATTAATTACACATGATGTCTGAATTTAATGGTAGAGACCAATGACGACCAATTCTATGTCAATTGTTACGGAGAATATATGCTTTACTAGGGACACCCTGGATTTACATTTTAGCAAAATAAAATAATACAATGGAAATATTTACGAACCGACAATAATTTGTTATATAACACACATACAGGTTGCTGACGTTCAGGACATAATATATACACTTCAGATATCCTACATTTACATTTTCATATTCATCTTACATATAACATTCCAGATATTTCACAATAGTTCGTTCCAAGACACAACGGACATTTTTAATTGTCATAATTTATTATGTAATTTAAACAGAATACTTTGTAGTTTACACTATGACTTTTTTCATGAGTAATATCGTGTCTAGCACATTCTTTGGGGGAGGGGTGCAATAAATTGTAAATTTATTAAACAAACATACTGCTATTACGAAACATGTGTATGTGAGTTGAATAGTTTTTAGTCTTTTCGAAAAAATAATATCAATATATATATAAAGGTTTTCAAAATTGTAAGCATGGCTGAGAAAAAACGTTAAATTCTAAATGCAAAATCTCGTTCAAGTAGCAATAGCTGTTGTTTTTATGTAGATTACAAATGTTGCAAAATTGTGAAATTTCAACAAATGAATATAGCTCAGTCATGTGTTCAAATAAAGACTTTTGGTGTAGGTTTGAATTTAATGACGTGTCAAAACATCAGTTATTTAGGGCAAGTATTTTAAGATTCATACTGTATATATATTTATATGTGAAAGCTTGTCTCTAATATATCATTATGCTATTTACATCCTTTTCAATTAACGACATAAAAACTATATAAGTTTTATGATTCTATAAAATGTATTATCAAAATATTGCAGCTGTGTATTTGATTCTGAATAATTATCAACTATTAAAGATGATATTGCTTCAACCTTTACATTTTCACAGACAAAGAGACTACCTATGATTAAGAAATATTATTCTCCTAGTGATATAGTAATAATGCTTTAATCGCTTCTTATATAAACGTGCACATGGCATTTGTATAGACTGTGGTAATCTTTCATTTTCGATTAATAAATTGTCTGCACACGATTTTTATGAATTTTAAAGTGAAAAGGAAATTACAAATTTTAATTTCCTATTCTAGTTTTATGACAAGTTAACCATAATTATCATTTTATAAATGTTATCTCGTGAGAGTTGTTACCTATCATTTATTAATATTTTATATGTATTGTCTCTATATATTTATAAATGATGTTTGCACTTTGACAAAGTTGAAACAAAACCATGCTCTGTTTAAAGGACGTTTCCATAACTGGTAGAAAATTGCTCGGATAATATAACAGTCTTAGAAAGTGTTTTATTATTTCTTACATCAAAACGGAATATTGCAATGACAACTTCAAAACAAATATATCGTTTTTATTCAACCTTTGAAATAAACATTCATCGTGAAATATTCATGTTGGTTGTCAGAATACAGTGTGATTTAAACGATTTGAGAAATGCGAAAGTGTAAATATCTTAATTGCATTAATATCATACACTGGCTGATTTTCAGACAACAAATATGAAAATGAATATACGATGAAAGCAAATTAAAAAAAATAAAAATAAAAAAATAACAAAATGTGACAATGCTATTATTTTTATCAGAATGACAATCGTATATAAAGTATGTTTCGCTGAAATTTGAAAGCGTGATTAATTAAAATTTTTCATGCGAACTAATGTGTATGACTTCTAACAGTGTGGACTTCCCATTACTACATCAAATACAGATATTTATTGGATCATTGGTTGACGGATATTAGATAAAGCTTTTTACGCTGCATTTGTGAGGCGTAGGTTGAATCTACAATGGAATAGGAGATATGTTCCTGATTTTATATTATAGGATATCTTCAGTGAAGTAAACATAATTTGGAATTATTATTATATTGAATGTATTATTTTATTTTATCACAAGAAACATAGATAATGTCTAAGTATATACACTTAGTTTATATAAAAGTGACATTATGCTCATTTTACAATATAAAGTTGTTCTATATATTTCAAAAGATTAACTGTCATAATGGTGATTGACTAACTGCGGATATAAAAATGTTAAGGATGAAATATCAATGTGCCTAAAATATAACACGGTTGCCCCACTTTTTTAACTCGTATAAATTGAACGTTCCGGGTAAAGTACGATGGTTATTTACACACATAGCATACAAAAACAAACCAAAAAAAAAACAGACACACAACATATTGAATTAATTCTCCTATTTTTGTGCTCTCAGTCCGATACCTTACAAATTATTAAATTGATTCATATTGTACATGTATTTTTCAGTGAAACAAACTGCAAAAGTGTCTTGAACACAGGAGATGTACTAAGAAGCATAGCTTGTATGGCTTCTCTCTCGGTATAAGAATTCTACCATTGGAATGTTAAGATGAGTTACATTGCGAAAGATTCGTTGGTTCATAGAGCGAGCAAAAATTATACAGCGTGTATCAATGTGTAATTTCGTTTTCTACAAATGCTTATTTTTGGAACATTGTGTATATAATCGTGTTGTTAATGCTGATACAATCTTATGAACTTGAAACAGGACTATTGGGAGTTCTTGATAAATTGTTTAAAACAACAAAAAACATCAGTACATTTGGATTAAGCTAGTATCAACACAAATGGAAAACATAACGGAACAAACAGAAGATGACAAATTAGAATACTACGGAGATGAAATTTCACCATCATTCTATTATTTTGCAAAGTATACAACAATCTACTTGCAACCAGTAATATTTACAGTTGGGTTGCTGGGAAATTTAATGTCATTTTGTGTCTTCCTATCAAAGTCTATGAGGAAAATATCATCTAATCTTTACCTTGCAGGTAAGTGGTTTCTATATCTATTTCGCTCTGAATTAAACATTTACATTTTCTTATTTATACAATATATCTTTACAATATCTGCCTTTAGGAAATTCCTTCTAGTAATATTAAATTGGTGCATTCATACTATTTTATAACAGTGACTCAAATAATATAGATAAATACAGAATCCCTAAAGAAAGCCCAACACGGCAAAATTGAAAATGTTGCAGGCTCGGTTTGATTGAGCCTGTTCATGGACGATACTGGAAAGTGCAAGTTACCGTCCACGCCCCCTAGCACCGGCTTAAGCAGATTTCAACATTTAAACATGAAATAGTAAAATTTTGAATTTAGAAACATCTAGGCAAATGTTTCAAATGACAATTAAGACAAAATATTTTGCATTTATTCCGATATAAAATCAGGTTTTTAAATTTTAGAATTTAAATAATTTTAAGTGTAAGTTAAAGGCTTATTATTCCCCAAACATATTTCTATTTTTACTTCTTGAAAGCTCCTTTTTTGTGATTGTGTTTCAAAAACGTTACTCATTGGCAATAATTTGAACCATATCTTGCTCCAATTGCTTTTTGGTAATTAATATAGTCATAATGATTCAGTGTTTTGTATGGAAGTCAAAATATTACATTGTTAACATTTTGTTATTGTTTTTATTGTCTCTATTGTTTTAGGTAAAAACATCTTATGTGCATTAAAGCCATTGTTTTAAGAGTAAAAAGTCATGTAACATTTTACTCTTTTTTAGACATTATGTGCCTTTAAGAGTGTAATTTTTATATTTATAATATATTATAGATTTTTCTACTTTTGATTTTTTCTTTTGATCCGTGTATTGAACGTAAATGACATTGAATGCTTGTAAATTAATAAAATGTATAACTTCATAATTATTATAATTGTATTCACTCATGCGAATGTATTTTGACAATGATACATAAAAGCAACAGTTTTTAGAATGAACATCTTGTACATAAATATAAAACATTCTGTTGCCCTGTTCATCATATCAGTACAAAACCAGTTGTCTCGATTCTAAGCTTCCGATGATTGTCAATTTGTTGTCAGAGCAATCACAAAGCCATTTTGGGAAAATATCTTTCTTGATTGTAGACATATATTGTAAAATGGGATGGTGGATTTTGACGACTTTACAGACTTCCGCAATAACAACGTTATTTTATTTTAACTTTATATGAGTTGACTTTCTCACACCGATTGCTAGATAACTGTGAGATTCTGCAGCGAAAATTAATTCACAACATCTAATTTATCATAGACGTTTATCAATACTTTTTATTCAACACATATCAATTTGTAACAACCCGACAACTTCACAAAATAACAAAATATTTTAATATGTTATTTTACATGGCGATAACATTTCTTAATCAGGCAGTTCAATAAAAGGTGTTATGTTGGAAAAATATGACAATTTAGACATTACCATTCTATCTAAAATAAAGCATTTTGTAAAAGATGGATTATACACATAATAATACAATATTTATTCAACCATATTCCATATTCCTGTAATATTCTTTATAATCATACCGCTTGTAATCAATCAACCTTATATGGATTAATGTCTCAGAATGATTTTTCTTCTTTCTTTTTTTTTTGGGTGGTAGTTTTATAGTTTCCAAACAGTTACTTACTGGCCAATATCATGAACCCTCTTTTACTTCTGTTGCCTTTTCGGGCAATTTGTACAGTTATAGTGATTTAATATTGTTGTCATGTTAGCATTTTTGCTACTGTTATGACAAATGATTTCCCATTAACACTGCATATTTAGGTAAGAATCATCTTACATGCTCTAAAACATCATTTAGACATTATAACAATTCATTCATATTTGCCCTGTAGGAATAATGTGCTTTTTGATAAAACAATATACTATCTACTCAACTTAACACACCTATATATGTACATGATGCGCATTATCTATAGCAACACGAAGTAGATATTTACAGTTTTATACCATTACGTCACGATATTTGTTCGTACAAGCCCCTAGGCTTCCCTAGAAACTTTTTTAATTTACAGATATTTATTCCATTCTGCAAAAAAATAACAAAAATGACTAATATTTGCTTTCAAAATGACACTTAACAGACATACGAACTATAAATTGTGTATATACTTGAAATATTTATGTTGAACCAAAACCATTTCAAACTATGTTTAGGAACTTAAGAATACTAGCTAATCGTCCTTTCAATTTAAAATCAAAGTAAAAATATATTGTTTATACATGGAAGTAAATTTGCTAAGATTTGCCGATTTTTCTTGAATATATTTAAAGTTAAAATCATAAATCAAACAAGTGATTCTCACATAGTATTTCTTCAGAGTATCAGATAGTTTGTTTTAATTTCATTTTTGTAGTTTTTACTGTAATATATATTGACATGTATCTAACGATCTAAAAGGGAAAATCACGTGATACTTTATTAGTATGTTATATAAATATCAATAAATTTTAATTTTTTAAATTTTAGCATTTTCTACAAAGTAGTTAAAAGGCTCTAAAACTTAACATTTAACATTTTCTGATATTATAATATAATCAATGTGAGCTTCATGTAACATATGTCACAGTTAATGTTATTTGAAACTTAAATGTCAAGCAAGGAACAGTCTGCTGTAGCTTTGAAAAAAAATAAAGTAGCTTTATTAACATCATTCTGCAAACATGATTAATGTTCTTGGTTTCATTTTTATATCCCTTCAGGTAAAGATAAATGTGTTTTATAAAACTGTTTTGTAAACTGTTACTCGAATAATAAAATCTGTTTCCGTAACGATTAACCTATTTTAAACATGACGGAACATTTGTATTAATATACACGATGCATAGTATATGTGTGTGTTTACACATGTGTGCTGACATAATTGATTTGTTCTTTTATAAATGAATCATATATAATGGTTTTTAAATGTATTTTAAGATTCTTTATTCCAGAACTTATATCTCCTAAAGCATTTTCTCACACACAGTAACATGTTGACAAAGTATGCATTCTAACGTCAGAAAATAAAACAATAGAACTTTTGATTCAGTGAATCATAATTTTGTTATTAGAATAATTGATCTTACAGTCCTAGTCCATTAATGGTAATGAGCTTTTTCTGGTATAAATTCTCATCTAAAATCGAATAAACAAATCTGTAGGCAGTTAGGAGTGAAACAACTCTGTTGTTTTCATAGTATTATCATAATCAGGAAGGTTGTTATGACACTTCATATTATATGTGGGACAATATACTCAAAATGAAATGAAATGCATTAGTATGTCACTCTGTAAACAGTATAAAGAAATTCTGCATTATATCCAGCTTTTAGAAAGTATTTATTCTTTTAAAACAAATTTACATTTCTATGGTAAGACATAACGATAGTAAGTGTTTTGGGGCTTTTCGTACTTATTATTTGTGAGTAATGACAGATAAAAAAAATAAGTGTGGATCGACAAACAATGGAGGTGAACAAAAATCTAGGAGTGATAGTAGAACCTATGAAAATGTAAGTAAGTGTACGTAAAGAAGACTTATTCAATTATTATATGATGAATAAAAACATTGAATTAATTATAAATTGAAATTTAGAAGGAATACTTATAAATAAGTGAGATGATAGTGATGAATACCCCCAAATGCCCCCAAATCAAACAGGTTGTACAAGCTTACAATTATTCCATGACATAAGTATATGTGAAGTATATTAATTGAACCATGATTTTTATGGAGTGAAAACCGTACTTTTTCGTTTAAACTGTAACTTGCAATGAACACATATCGCAACTTGCCTGTTTGAAATGCCTAAACACTTTATATACAGATAGAACATAAATTTTATGAAACCATTTTGTATCAGATTTATGACAGTTTGTAAAACCATTTAGGGGAATAAAATAAATTCAGCTAAAAAGTACTTTAAAACTAAAACTTTGTTGTTATAGGGTTAGTTAAGTTACCTTTATGAACAAATGAGTTTCGCCCAAAGTTTTATAACTCACGCATTTCTTTACTTTTTGGATCATGCACTGTTTTTCATTGAACGACAATGAATATTCCATGATAACTGTCACATAAACACATCTTCGAAGTTTTTTAATTCATTATTTTACCATATCACGATGATTGATGAATTCTGCTTATTAATAAACTAGTGCTAGGCTACGAAGACGGTAGCTTGTACTTTCCAGTACCGTCCATGAACAGGGACAATCAAACCCAACCTGCAATTCTTTCTAATTTAACCTTCAGGACGTTCTTAAGGAATTCTTACTTTATGCAACTATTGTATTGTTTGTTACATGATGTTTTGTACAAGTCTGTAGTAAATTTCCTGTTCTAATAATTAAAAATATCCCCCCGCGGGATCAGCAATGCGAAGAAAAAACAAAAGGCGGATAGAAAAATGAAATTTTCAAATAAGGACCAGAGGTTATGAAGCATTTTATCGCAGACAATACGTCAACAGAAATACTGTTAAGCAAGCAGGGTATCTCATGGGTGTTTTAAAAGTGTTCAAGTAGGAAACTGGAACCACTCAACAATAAAAAAGATCAAATAGAAGAAATTTCAATATCGGAATCACAACAAAAATATCAAGCCTATTTCAGCGCACTATTTTATCAAAGACAATATTGCTGAAACGCTCCGGTTACATCAGTAGGGTACCGTTTAATTGGATCACGAGCTAGCATAAATTTTTACATCGCTTTGGCTGCTTTATTTCAACAGCCACGTAAACAGAAAGTACAAACATACATTAAGAGCCAATAAGACATGGCGGAAACCTAATTCACCAATTCGACCAGTACACTCGTATCAAACCAGCACACCCGTCTAGTCTGACCATTGCTGTTCACTTTTTGGTCAGTACATATTTGAAATTGTCCCTAAAAGTGATTTATGTTTTGTCTACATTGATTGAAAAATGTGGCAGTCCATAGAAATATTTACGTCGTAAAGGTAAAACCGCACCCACCACGGTGCAATTGAAAACGTGGCGAGTCAGTTTGATTTTTGAAGCCTCTTTGTGGACGATAATTCACATAGCATCTTTTTGTTAACCGCTTTTAAATTGCTAGATATAAACATTATTTTTAATCTATACATTTTGTAATGTTTATTTGACCATTTGCGAAAAAAAAACACTTCTTTATGTTTATCACATACAATGTGTTTCATTAGCGTTTAAGAATGAATAAAATGGAAGCTGATTGTCACCTGGTAAAATGATCGCTATAAAAATGTAATTGCTTTTTCTTGTTTCTGCATAGTTGAAATGGTTACAATCAGGTTACAATGAGATTAATCCGGCAACAAATTAACACAATATAAATTTATGGACCACGAGTGAGGAAATCAAAATCTGATAAGCTCTGTGCGATAGATAGGCAGGATGCTCTGTAACAAGATAAAGATGAGAAAGCTTGTATAGGTTTTATTTTTATTCCTGCAACGAATGTCCTATGATAGACGCGCAGTTATAACACGCGCAGACATTGTAAAGTAAATTGTTTATCAATTCTGTAAAATAACAGTTAAATAACAGTTTGTGTTTAAATCATTGATGTAATTGTTGTAATTGCAATACTTAAACAGGAGATGGATACTTATTAATAAGTTTAATATATCGCAGTTTTATTTCATTTTAGGACAATCTATGAAATAATATAATTTAACAAATTGATATAGAAAAAAATGGAAAACTTAACTGATGAACCGGTTGATGATTACAATGAATATTACGACGGGGATGAAATATCCGAGCATTTCTATTATTTTGCAAGATATACAACAATCTACCTGCAGCCTGTGATTTTTACGGTAGGGTTGCTAGGAAATTTGATGTCATTTTGTGTATTTCTATCAAAATCTTTGAGGAAAATATCATCAAATCTCTATCTTGCAGGTAAGACACATCCTTGTGGCTGTTCTCCATTTAGTTTTTGCTAAATACGGTACTTGTTAAGATTATCGGTTGACAAAACATTAAATATAATGCTTAAGTCTTTTGCAAGCATAACCATTTTAATTTAAAGAAACGAGTTATTCATCAATATAATCATTTTTTGTTGTTTTTTATTTGTAATAGGGGGGTCGGACTATTTTATTTATGTTACTTGAGTAAACACGTTACTATCGTATACCATTTTGTTTGTTCTTCTTGAAATAATTTAAATACATTATGCATTGTACTAGTAACTCCTAAAAGTGTATGTTTTATTTTCTTTTTGTGTATCAGTGACACACAGAATATGTCAACTTTTAGGCTGTCGCGGCCCGACAAACATAAACACATTTATATCGGTTTGTTCCGATCTGTTTCTGTTTAAACGGTTGAAAAAAAATACGAATGCCATTTTAGCAAATATAACTCCTAAAAATGTATGTTTCTTTTTGGGGAACCGGTGACACACAGAATATGTCAACTTTTATGCTTTCGCGGCCCGACAAAAATAAACACATTTACATCGGTTTGTTCCGATCCGTTTCTGTTTAAACGGTTGAAAAAAAATACGAATGCCATATAAGCAAATATCAATTTTTCCCCTGAGAGGCAACAACACTCTGTCTTTTCTCGTTGTATTAAATTGTCGTGTGATAAAATTATTAAGACAAAGCTTCGCCTTTAAGCAAGTGCCATGACATAATTTACTTATTCGTGACAATACAAGTAATAGGAAATATTGATCTAATTGATCTAATTCAGGATAGACTTTGAGAACGTAAAGCAAGTAAGACTACAAGTTATAGAAAGATGAAATCACTTGATAAATACATCCCTTCCCGAACTGATTTGGACTATGCTTGTGTCCTTTCGTTTCTTTTAAAAGAATTGTTACTATCATATTTTAAGATTAAAAAATAAATTTTCTGCTAAAGGAATTTGTAACAATGTCTACATTATTTATTAATCTTTTTTGTAGTAACCTTAATCTTTAGGCCATTGATGTTCCCTGCAATAACACAAACTATTTTTGAAGTGTCTTATACAAAACGTATGTAACAATTAAGTTATAACAAGTTGCATCCATAAATGTTTAGACACAGTTTATTCAATCCTTATATGTGATAGTACAATTACATTACTGTTAAGTCATTAATATATGACAAAAATTCAATAACAGTAGTACAAATTATAGTAACTTCATAATATATGTTACATATACAAACATATAAAAGTGGCATACAAAAATCATGGATCGAATCGCACGGTTTGAATTTAATTTGTTTTAATTTGCAGTACATGAGAGATTAAATATTACATTTTATTACATGCTTTTCGGTGGTTTATAGAAATATATCAGTGATATAAAACTGGTAATTTCACTGTTTGAAACAGTGAAATTACCACTTTGATAATTTCACTGTTTTAAATTTAAGCCCCTTACGTTGTTTCAGTGAAATACCAGCGTGCACAGTACTGGGTACCAACTTAATGACGTGACGTTGTAAATGACGTCACGTTGTATTATTATTTGCCGCGCTTTTCATTAAGTATTAGGTTAAATGTCTTTTTAAAACGTTTCTTTGCATGTAATAAAAAGAAAATTTGTTTAGTTTAGTGTAAGATTGAAATATATTTCACCTTGTGAACACCAAAAGTTCATATTTCACTCGTGGCTGCGCCACTCGTGAAATATACCTTTTGGTGCTCACTCGGTGAAATATATTCCGATCTTACACTGAACAAAACAGATATCCTCTATTTAATTTGAATATTTGTATGAGAATTTCTCAATTTAAAAAGCTTTCACAATTAAAATGGAAAGTCTATATAGAAGAGATTTAATTTCGTTTTTAACAAGCTTATGGATTTAAACAAACTTTGTCTTAATGTGTATATTTCTGATATATATTATTTCCTTAAAATTTTATAAACGTCCTATACAAGTTCAGAATAATATCTGATATTATCATTGGCAATTCTAAAATAAAATGAAAAAGATAGTTTTGCCATTCTAAAATAGCATTTTAAGGATAGTTCTAAAATAAAATGTACATGGTAGTTCTTTAACTGTGTAGTTAAATTGCTGAGATATGTACGTTTTTGTTTAGCCATACTTCCTCCCAAAAACATTTTACACTCCGTTAGATCACATTACAATTTTTACGGAACAGATTATTTTGCATAAGAACTGACTGAGTTTATTTTACAAAGAACAGGGTAATATATAGTTTGTTCAAAATAACGAGACTACCAAAAGTGTTAAGAATCGTTTAAGGTAAGTTTACTCATGTACATGGAAAAAAAACACACCAAAAAATCCGAACTTATAAGGTACCCACGTTTTATGAGATCACAGATGTGTTCAATTGATATGATATTTATAAATTTAATATATTTTGCATGTTTTTTTTAAAGTATTTACAAACATAATTGCATGCCGACTGCCTAGATGTTGGTGTTCGAAAATGAGTTCTCTTACCGAAACACGACATGCTCATTTACAATGTTCCATTTTTCAAGATAAAATTCCCAATAATTATTCTGTAATAACATAATTACATAAGAAAGGTTACTTTTATTTTTTCCTGATTTTCGGTGTTTTTCAGTGTAAAATTTCTCACTGTACGTGTTGCAAATCCGTGGATTTATTACCAACAAAAATTGTAACTTTAAATTTTCTTTACAAATTGCTTTTTGATTAAAATTGCTAATTGTTTTTAAAAAATTCATTTTTGTTTTAAGAAAAAGGCATTCAATATATAAAAAGTAAACTGGTTACATTCAGAGTAAAATTGAACTGTAAGTTAAGGAAATTTTTGAGAAGATAAAAAAAATGTTCTTTTTGTTTGTGAGGTTTAAATTTGGGTTCAAATCCCTAAACTTTAGCTCGATATTGTTGTTGTAACTTTGGCCCATCCACTTTGTATATTTACATTAATTTATTTGTGTTTAATTGTGTATTATATTGAAACTAAACTTTAACACGCACAATTAATGTGGTGATATGGGTTATGAATCACTATTAGGTCCATCTCTAGTTCTCACAGTTGAAACAAGGCCGATTAACAAAGTTTTTAACAGTGTTTTACATTTTTGTCTTTTTCATCATAGCTGTTTGTGTTAAACTTGTTTGTTAGTTTTATACTATCCATTACTTTTTAATTACTATTTGCAATATTTCATATGTGATTATAATAATAATAATACTGCCAACAACAGCAGTATACATACAGAAACATATACATATACGTAATGGATTACAGCTATATTACAGTCTTAGGATAATAGTTATATGAAGTTACAATTTGGTGAGAAGACATACATGTGTATATATTAAGTTAACATATTAAGTATCATTAATAGATCAAATAGAATGTTAACACCTTTCATAATAACCTGGACAAAGCGAAACGAAAGACTATCGAAAGACACGAAATATATACAGGTTATATACAGGTTCTAACATATGTGATTATTTAATAATAATGCCAATATTGCATAATTATGATAACAAAATTAATAAAATCAAACGTTCAAAATAAACAAGTAGATCTAATAGAACGACCTAAATATATACTGTAAAAAAGGTTCCCTACTTTGAATACCATCAATATCAATAACTCGAATAATTGAATTGAACTTTATTGTTTACAAAATGTTTATTTACCAGACATGATTGTGTCATTTTTGTACAAACATTGATAACATTTATAAATGTAAAACATGTGCAATTTATCAAGTTTTACTTCGACCGACCATCTGTTCAAAGATACTTCTTGTCGAATAATGCCAAATATAGAAACTTAAGACAAACATTTCTAAGGCTAAATCATTGATTTTTGCACTAGTTTTCCCATTGAAATAGGCCGCTGGGCTCATTTATTTATTCCGCATGAACTGCCATTAAATGGTTTTGGAGACGAGGCGTATTCTTTACTATTAAGAGTGTCTTTCGTTCTGGGCAAAAATTGTCAAAAAGATTCCATTTAAGGCTTAGTATTTTAAAATTTAAAGCTCTGCTGTCATGTTCGTCTAGAACTACTTTTAAATTAAAAAAAATCTTGCGTATTTTGTTAAACACTTGATTGAACATTTCAGAAGGTAACAGAAAGTTTGCGTGTAAATTAAATCCGTTATATAATTATCAATAGTAAACACGTGTAGCTCGATCTATCGCTTTATATGTTATTATTTTTCTGTTTTTTTTATGAAATAACAATGCGACTAAAACGTGAATATGTTTAGCAGGGTCAGGGTTAAACTGCACTTATAATTATATGACTGAAGCCACGCTGTAATACCTATTTACTAAGAAAACGATATTTTCGTGCATAGTAATATATTTGTTTCCTTATGCTTTAAAAAATGATAAAAAACACTATTTACTGCAATACCCATATGGCAAAAATAACATTCAAGATTAATTGCATTACATAATGTCACTGTCAGTTGTTAATACCTATTTGATTTTGTTTACTATATTAATTTTGTTCACATGTTATTAAGTTATGCTTGCGTATTTTAAACTCTCTTATTTATAATAAAGTAAATGTTCTGTTCCATTCTGTTAAACGAACAATATACGTGTAACAGTTTGTTTACTTGATTTTTTTTAGTAAATATGCCTAGAATTGACAAAAGGAAGTTTTATCTCGACTGCTTTATTAGGACAAAAAATGATATAGCATATTTTAACTACTAGTTAACATACTATACATGTGTTGTAGAATATTTCATCACGCATTGCCTATAACAATCACAGTAGGAGGATTTTAACAGTGCAATAACATGCGATATGCAACCAATTAAGGCAGGGAGACGAACATGCAATCATTACGTCATACAGACTATCATGTTGATTTGTATGAGATAATGGTATTATCAAATACCTTCACCGACAAACTTATATGATTTGAAGCGTTTTGTCACAAAGGAGGTCACAAATACAGTGCTATCAAGATAATTTTTTATCAATTTTCACAAAAATAATGCTGTATCTTTTTTAAAAATAGGATTGAGTGAAAGATCTGATATCTTGCACACAAATAATTTGTCAAGACCTACATCAAATGGAACATTAATCCAACAAATTATATCAACTCCCGCCATGTCAAAAATCCTCTTCTTTTTAAATAATATTGATACGCTTAGCCCAGCTTATTTACGTTGATTTTCGCATATCTTTGCACAAATAAACCAAATATTTCACAATTGATTTCTTATAAACAAAATATATTAACACAGCACAGTGGTTCTAATTTCCAAACGGTTAACATATTGTAGAATATATTTTAGGAAGCATGTTAATCTCGTTACCGCTAACAACAGAAAAGGAGTGACAATTTCACGGAGTAGCTTACATTTTCAAAAGATATATGATATTAATATAAAATGTCAAACTTAGCAAAAAAGAGGACGATTCAGAGTTTGTTTTGTGCAAGGTTGAAGGCAGATTTTAAATCAATTTGTCTGTTTCTCGCAGGTAAACGCTTTTTTAAATGTGACCGTAAGCGCAAAATAGAATGTATCGCATGGTAAATAATATAAAGTACATTGTGTTTAAAAACTTCATGGGAAGGCATGAATCATGCTATTACATTGTTAAATTAAATAAGTAGCATCTGTGTTAACTCGACATCAAGCGACATGTTAAACGTAAACTGCCCTGGAATGTTATCTAGAACAGTTTTATGCATACAGTAATCACTAATCACACATATGTTTCTGTAACATAATGCTCTGTCTGTAATTGATTGAATATGATGTATATTTTTGTTCTGTCTTAGTTTCTAACCAATGAAATTCCTAAGATAAGAAATGATTTGTGTCCTTGGACCAATGTGTCCTTGGACCAAGGTCTTATTATATATCAATATAATAATAAATATGTGTATAACACTATACTCTTATAGCTCTATAACTAAATCTAGGTGCTCACATAAACTATTTTATTCAACACATTTTATAGATGCAGCGTTAAACATTACTAATTCAATATCATCTTCTATATAGTTCATAAACTGTACACTAAATATAATCTTTAAAAGAATTCCACTGAGACGTTGACGCATTTAAACAAAATACTTTTTACATAGACACATGTAAGCTGGGGCATATAAAATAGAAAGATGTTTAAATTTTAAAACAAAATTGATCGTAAATTTGAGCCATTCCTAGCCCAATTTGAGTGGAAAACATTGCAACGCTTTTCCATGCAATTTTAGGTAATTTTTCACAATTCGTATAATCATTCTGAAAAAAAAAACGTAGTGAGCGAATGATCTGAAATTTGGGTTCATTGGTCTAGACCTACATCAAATGAAACATTATTCTCGTAAAGATATTTTCTGTCCCTTTATATAAAGGAACCTGAGTGGAATCCCTTTAATTGAGTGTCGTACAGTGAGTTTCAATACGTTATAGCTTGTGATGATAAGAAAAATGAAAATGATCCCATGCAAAACTGTTCTGTGATCATGGCTTACAGTCGTCATCAAATAAAAACATAATGTGTTAATGCCACAGAATTTTGTATACTCTTTTCTACGTCCTGAATAGTGTAATTTGGTAATACTGTAAAAATCAGTCATCATGCACGTGATCATTTCGAGAATTATATATATATAGGGAACTATGATGAATTGTAATTCATGGTAAATCATATAAACAGTTAAAAAACGATACTAGATCTTCATGCAAGGGAAACAAATGCAAATCAAAGAGAAATTAACCTGCTTAATGTGTTAAAATTGTTTTCCAATCTACAATATGTTTTTACGAGTTTTTTGGGGGTTTTGTTGGGCACATATTTTTTTTATTTTATTTTATTTAATTTCAGCCACATTGCCGATATCCAATATTACCACAAATGTGTGCCGTTTAAACAAATGTGTATTTAAAATATGTAATTTATTAGATGGAAAAGAAACAATTAAGAATTATTGTTCCATGAATAATATGGTATAAATGAGCGTGAGAAAATATTTCTCGACTTTTGAGATGATTAAATCTCAATAGCTCGTTTATAATAGTTAACTGCATTTAAACAGTTTCACAATCGTGATGTCTTCCCATTTTGGAGGATTTACGCGTCCCTCTCCTGGTAATTGTTAGTCGTAATCGGGGGTCTGTTTTGTAATGGAACAAGGCTAACTGAAAGAAGCATAACTTGTAAAAGCATTACTGCATTAGTGTTGTATCCATGGACTTTCCCATATGACAGTTATGATTGTCTACTGGGTACAGATGCAATAAATACTGGATATGTTTCCCGTCAACAGATGACAATGAGAATTGTACATTTTACAGTATTATGGACTTACTGTGATTCGTTCTAAATTGCTCTAGAGTTATTGGTTGTGGAAAATTAACTGCGCGATAGACGGTAAAATATTACAGAAAGGGAAATCGTTTTTGATATACAGGCAGAAACTTTGTTTAATATATAGTCATTGTGAAAGGATTTTCTAACGAAAGGATATTGTTAATAATCTAATTCCGGTTGAAAAATTCGTTGTAAAGAACACTGATTCTTAGTGGCATAATTAATCATTTTTTATTCCAAAGAAGAGTTAATATTGAGTTAGAGAATATATTTAAAAAAAATCAGAAAAAAAAAATCAAAAAAAAAAATAAAAAAATAAAAATACTGTTTTGTCTCTAAAGACAGAGTGCCTTTTTGATACATCCCCTACGGATAAAGAACGTATGGGAATTGATGACAGAAGCATTATTTTGACGAACTACATCTAGTAATTTAAAAATTTTAACAACAAACAAACGCAAAAAGTAACGAAGAAATAACATGTGAAAAAGATAAACCATTAAAAGATAAAAATTACGAAACTGGATTTACTTGTTATGCCATTGAAATGTTATAACTTTGAACACTTCACACATATTGATAGTATTAAAGAGAAGAAGAAAAGTGCGATGAAATGAAGGTTTAGTGATTCATTTATCTTTAATTACAGTGATTTAGACTTGCGGACTGAGAAATTAAATCTATTTGAATTAACATTTGTATCTTAAAGCTTTAAAACAATGAATAACTTTACAGTTAAGAATGATTTTAGTGATCAAGATATACCATCATCGTTTTTTAATGTTATAAAGTTTACAACATTGTACATACAACCTGTTATTTTCACGATGGGGCTTATTGGGAATTTCATATCAGTTTGTGTGTTTCTGTCTCAGACAATGCGGAAAATATCTTCAAACTTATACTTAGCAGGTAAGATAAGACATACAGTGTATTTGTAGTACTGTATTCTTAACACAATATCTTAATATATACAAACACATTTTCAGAGTGAGATGTAAATAAGAAATGAAAAGGGCTATGTTGGAGGCCATGTTGATATGAAAATTGTAGAGTGTAAAATTATAGAGAAAAAAATCAGAATAAAAATTATCTTGACAAGCACCATGGGATAAATTAAATCCTCCCTACTTATATGTTTCATTGTTGTCTAGTTTCTAACATGTTGCTGATTTGTATAATGCGCAATTAGTTGTCTGTCATTTCAATACTTTTCAAATGACTTTATGACATTTTATACAGGAAATAAATTCCAACTAAGCTGTTTGCTTTTTCATATCATTAATTAGATCTAAGACTGTTTAAATGAGATATATCGTTATATGGATAATTTATATAGTTATGGAATCCATGTTTAATGATTTGGATATAATATTAAAAGACAATACGCTGGAGTTATTTTCCTGTAAAAGAAACTATATGCGCCGCTTTGTTACAAGACCACAGCTGCTATAATTGCAGAATTAGATTGATTTTGAAAGGGTTCATTATAAAGCCAATAATACCAATAGTTGTAATTATGCAATAATGTATAAATGACAGTGATATCAAGCATTAACATATGGTGTTAACATTTAAAACAGTGCTGATATTGTTTAAGATTTAAAAGGTGTTAAGCTGTAAGACAATACGCGAGAGTTACTTTCCTGCAAAAGAAATTATATGCGCCGCTTTGTTACAAGACCACGGCTGCATTGATTGCAGAATTAGATTGATTCTGAAATGGTTCGTTATAAAGCTAATTCTATCAATAGCTGTAACTATGCAATAATGTATAAATAAGAGTGATACCAAACGTTAACATATGGTGTTAACGTTTTAAACAGTGCTGATATTGTTTAAAATTTACAGTTGGTAAGCTTTAATTACGACACACAAGAATAAGATGTATACGAGCTTCACACAATACAACGTTGTATGCATAATTCTTTGGAATTATAATATCTGGGTATATTGTTTTAGCAAAAGTGTGTGTGCAATTCAACGCATATGGTTCATAGCGGAAAGAAAACTAAATAAAATGTTCCTTATCAAATTTATGTTGTTGTTTTCCAATGTATATAGCAATATAACCGCCTCCGTGGTCGAGGGGTTAGAGTCGATGACTTCTAATCCAGTTACCTCTCTGGCGTGGGTTCGATCCCCGGTAGATGCTTTGGTAGTTTAGCGCGGAGGAAGGTGGTCTAGTACTGGTGTAACTCTCCAGGAACGATGGTTAGGAAACTACCCGCCTATATGACTGAAATACTGTTGAAAAAAGGCGTAAAATGATAAACAAAGAAACAAACAAACATATAGCAATACTATCACGCATGCGCCACCTGCTGTGTTGGATATATACAGACACACAAAATGTCCTTCCAAACTAGTTTGATTTTCATTCAAGATAAGTCGATAATATACCAATTACACAATCCACATACAAATTAACAGATCATTACCATCATTTGTGTTGTGTAATTTATAAGTGTGATATAACAATGTAAATCACAGATAATGATAAATAATTGACGGATAATAGAGTGTTAATAACTGTATGCATGCACTTGCTAATGTCATATTCTCATAGAGTTGATACTACTTAGTTACGTGATTCAAACAGTCTTTGTTCGTCAAACACTTTGATACAAAGAATATATTCATTTTAAAATTTTAAAACGTAACACTCACCTTAATTTAATAATCTGATTGCATTGAACATACAATACATGTTCATAGCATCTACAATACATTATATAAGCAGAAAACATGGAATTTCCAAAGAGCAATTCGATGAGAAACATGCATACAACTGAGTGTTCATAATAATTAAACTTGCATGAAAGTCTGTTAAAACATTTTTATATATAACTAAATTTGCAAATTTAAATTTATAAATTGACAATTACATAATAATTTGACAAATAAATTTCTGAGACATAATGAGCCTTTAAGAGTCTAAACAAGAGCACCAAAGTCAGAACATCTTAGTATTTAAGTTGATGTTATCATGCTTACGTCTAACGTTGGTTGAGTCAAAATATGTCCTAAGAAAAGCCCAAACTAAACACAAACGATAGCAACGTGGCGTAAGCTTAAAAATTTCGGAAAAAAACGTTGCATTTATTATCTAGAAAGCAATTAACAAATCTACTCAAACAGAGATGTTTAAAGGCCCATTGTGATTGAGAAATGTTTTAATTTTTATTTCTCAAAAACTATTTTTTCATAGTTTCAAAAAGTTGCCCATTGGCCAATTACCTGAACAATCTCTTTCTATCGTTGTTCCTTAGCAACTAGATATTAATAGTGATTGAGTATTTTGTATGTTATTCAGAATACTACTTTGTTTATGTATTATGACAAATAATTTCAAATTTAGAGGTACTTTCATCAGGTAACAACCGTCTAAAATGGTTTTAAATCATTATTTAAACGGTATACAACACATGTTTTCCTTTTCTGAAGAGGTAAATATTAAATCGTTTCTGAAGTATAAAGTGCCTTTAAATGAAAGGAAGGTTATCGGGAAGATTCCCTAAAAGAGACAGTGTTTATATAAGAATATAATATTAGAACTCCCTAATATTAGAAATCACGACAAAGTGTATGTAATAAATAGCAGCCTCTTAGGAGAACCATAATTCATTTATAGATATACTTAAACACCGTTTGTCAAAATATAATGGATACTTACATTTAGTTGATGTTTTTTCTTTCGAAAGTACATAGTTCTTGTTCATATCCCCTCAATATCTTTGAATGTTTAATGCTTTACTTGAACATCAGGCAAATACCACATTTGTTCTTAATGGTGGATATATATTTTTTTTCTGAAACACTTGCGCCAAACCATTATCGTGACCCTAAAAGAAAACTTCAATACTTTGTTATGATCTACGTTTTATTTTAGGAAGGTATAATGCACATAAGGGCATTGTGTTTTAAATTGTAAACGGCCAGGTTAAACAGTTCAATAAAACACGGACGACGGAGTCAAAAAAAAAGTCTATATAGTTTTGTTTCCAATTCATTGTAAAAATTCCGCTACATTTTATATATTTTATCACATAAAACATTTTAAAAAGTAACTTTTATAGAGATAACACTTTGAAATAATATCAAATGGTTATTTTCTCGACAAATAATGTTACCTTTATGATTTGATTAACTTTTATATAAATTTCATTATTCTGATTTCGTTACATTAAATGAGAATAAATGATATAAGAAACACCCTACTTTACAATTTAAAGCATGTAATGCCTTTCTTATAAGTATACAGTAATTAACCATTTTCTTAATGTCTTAAGACTGTTTTATTAAAAAAGAAAAAAAAATAGCTGACACGTGACTTTATTATATCCGGGAATTGAATCAAAATGCAATTGTTAACTCATTATTATATATATTTTTTTCAGCTTTGTCAGGAAGTAGTTATGGGTTTAACTTGGTTCTTCTCTTCCAATGGCTCGAGATGGTTAAGGTTCCAATATTTCACATGCAGGGATTCTGTCAATCGATTGTCTACTTTAGCTACGTATTCAGGTAAATGTTCAGTTCATTTCAGTTGAAAGGTCAAACCTTCACGAATACCCTTTTGTGAACATATACTTCTCATTTCTACTCTTTGTAATATTAAAAAAAGATAAATAAATAAAATATAAATTGAGGATGTTATATGGCGCTTTATAATTATACCAATTGTATATAATTGCTTAAAAAGCATCAGGGGAAAATATAAGTAATTTCATGAAAATTGGCCAAATTCAATTGTAGCTATTAAGGAATCGTTAAGACAAATTATTTATCTAGACATAACTATTTTGTATAACATTTTTGTCATAATATATTACTTTTATGCTCTTTTTATCGACAAGACTACTAAACAATTCGGTTACAGTACATAGTACTTCAGAAATTATATATAAGACAGATAATACAAAAATGTATATATGCCGAGAAATATTTCATAAGATGATAAATGATGATATTGAAGATTGATTGAGTAAAATTATAAAACAAAACTTTATGCAATAGGATGAATTTATTTATTTACATAAATTCATGTTCAAAATAATTGTACACATATGCCTGACGAGGTAACTTTTTTCTTGAACATTCACATTACTTCTACAAAGGCAAAATCAATAGGCGATATTTTTGTATTAATTAACCGATGGAAGACGGGAATCAATTAGAGATTTAACTAGAAAATGCAATCAATTATATTTCGCTTCATTTGATAAATTTATTGGCTATCCTTGTTAGTTTTAAAATGAGCATCGACAATGGTGGAACAAACCGCAGTGATATAGGGTGTAGCTTTTAAATACAATTGTATCATAGTTTGGAGACCTTTCTGTTGAAAATGTGTCAGGGTTAAATCGTATACATATACATGCACTGTGCGTTAACTGGAGTGCGGGTATTAGTTACCCGCACTCCAGAGCATGCCCATTGATTGGCTCATTTTTGCTTGACAACAGGGAACGTGCTTTTATGTTTGACTATGATACAAAAGAGAAAGAACACCAAAACACTCGGCAATCTGATTAATACTCGGGGGATACGCCCCCTCGTACAAATAAGATAGCCTCGTGTTTCGGTGTTCTTTCTATTACATATACTGCGCAATTGAAATTAGAGCAAATTTCACAAGAGTATACTTATTTATAGTCTCAATAACTTAATCACGACTGACACAATAGCAAGTTATAACATGACATTGTAGTTATTTGAAATGAGAAACTTATTTATCCAGCGCATGAATACTTAACTTGAATTCGATATGCTTTGTTGTGTTTTAATGTTTTTTGTATTCACAATTAATACTTAACATGGTAAATGTATACTTCTGGGGATGAAAATATAAACATAAGCACGTTTCAGCGCCCCCCCCCCATCCATTTACCTCTACAATAGTTAAAAAAGGGTTTGTTATTAATAATTCATTTTAAAAAGAACGATAAAATAGATAAATACAGAATCCCTAAAGAAAGCCCAACACGGCAAAATTGAAAATGTTGCAGGCTCGGTTTGATTGAGCCTGTTCATGGACGGTACTGGAAAGTGCAAGTTACCGTCCACGCCCCCTAGCACCGGCTTAATCAGAATTCAACATTTAAACATGAAATAGTACAATTTTGAATTTAGAAACATCCTCAGATGTGTTCATACGGCGGTTATCTACGGTTGTCTACTTTATGTTACTTCAAATATAAATAAATACAACGGTGACTCTAAATAGTTGAAAATTGAGTCCGCACAAGCCGGTACTTTTGACGTGAGGAATATTGCACAATTTCCCCTCATATTCAGACACAATCAAACCGAGTCTGTTATTTTTATGTAATTTAATTGTGGTAACTGCTTTCGATGGATCACATTTTATTCAGATTTTTTCTTTTCTTTTTTTTTCAGTTTCCTGTCCGTATGGCTGATCGTGTGCATCACAGTAGAAAACTACATTGTCACTTTTCATCTTTCAAAAGCTGTCGTATACTGTACAGTATTCCGTGCTAAAATAGTAATTGGTCTGTTAGTTTTATATTCCGTTTTATTATACAGTGGCCAATTTTGGACAACAGGAATCGTAACATTTTCAGACAATTACACTGTGTGTACAGAGCTGCCCGAGTATTCTCAATTAAATCGTATTTACTCTTTCTGGGACACCATTACCACATTAGTTTTGCCTATTATCATCACAACGACGTTGATTGTGGCGATACTCTCACAGAATCTTTGTAATGCGAAAAAAATCGATAGGCAAAATAGTTCAATTTACAGGCGCCTGTCGAAGAAACAGAAGAGCCTTGTCCGTATAACAAGAGTGCTTCTAGCAATTTCACTGACATTTGTATTATTGAGTGGACCGTCGTATATCAATAAATTAAGACATTTGATATTAACGGAGGTAGAGGAAAGCGTCCCTACACACTTACAGACCGGATATTACAGCAAACTTTCCAACTTGTGTACTACTTAAGCTCGTGTCTGAATATCATTTATTATTTAGTATGGTCACATAACTTCCGAAAAGAAACAAAACGGATGCTGTGTCTTAAGCCAAACTCTTCTAATCGTAGTTATCGGGGAATTGAATTAAGAAGCTGTACAGCTGAACAAAGGAATGGGAACAAACACGGAAAGATGATAGAAAAGTCTACAAACCATACAGAAAAAATAACAATGTTATAATAATGTATATATTATATTGTGTATTGACTCGTTTTATAGTACTGGTTTCATTGCAAAAGCCTTTTGTTAATTGTATTTAGGTGTCAAACACTGTCGAACTGCACATTACCATATTTGGTAATAATAGGTTTAGTCTAATATATATGTTTCATTGATGTTGGTATTGGAATAAGAAATGGAATTAAAAATCAAATTGAACTATGAAATGATTTCTTAAAATATACACAAAGAATGATTTTATTTAAATAAATGTACATTGGAATATTGTATTAAGTATACAAAGAAATATTAAGTAATATATGCTTCACAATTAAATTAGGTCAATACATGCCATAAATGTTCTTAATATAATATTTATTGGCTAAGGGTAATTTCATAGTGACTGTCTTATTTGTATCAACTTATAAATGTAAACATTTTAACTAAGTTCAATATAACAAGAATTGCTCTTTGCATTTGGCCTGTATGTAAATATCTTCAATTGACATGTCCATTTGTGTTTTCAGTCTGAACAGAATCACTATTAATCAAAGGGATGTTTTAATATAAATAAACTGAAAAGCGAACAGTGCAGTCAATGATCAGACGACATCAATGTGCCGGCTGATATTATATTTTCTGGTCTTTCGGGATCATTGATTACAGCACTTTTAGATTTTGAAAATTGAGTACCGCTCCAGCCGGTGCTCGGGTGGGGGCGTGAGGAATGTTGCAGTTTTTTAGTATCCCTCATTTACAGGCTCAGCCAAACCTAGTCTGAATTGTTCATGTAATTTTGTTGTGATGAATGTTTTCCGAGAAATAACACTATTTCCAGATTTTGTCAGTCAACACTCGTCGCATGAGTATGATAAATAGAGCAGTCTTAGGGTTAAACAAGACGAAAAGACTTGCCATACTGCCGTAGTTTGTTACTCTTTAAATGAATAATCGTTGTAAAATAGGTTTTATTGAATAAAATGTCATACTCTTGGAATATTGTATTTTTTTCCAACGATGTGGGTTAAGTGAGGAACCAGGAAGGGCAGACACTAGATAGCTTTGATATTTTTTTCTTTTCACCTAGATATTACGGAGATGAACCCTTCCGATGCCAATATTGTATCATATACAATGTAACTTCTTAATTCCGAATCTTCTAAAATCCGGAAACTTCTGAAATCCGAAATTTCTGTTTACTATATACTTCTTAATTCCGAATTCTAAATAATCAGTACTGTTTTGAGTCTTTACATGTGTCTTATATCAAAATGTTAAACAACCAAAGAATCTAGCAATTATTTTCGTTAAGAAATGTAAAGTCATGATAGTATAGGAAAACACTTTTTCTAAAATGTCACAATACGACCGTCTTCATAAGACTGATATTACGAAGTAACTAACATAATATCATTTGAACTCTGTGTGCTAATTGTACAATATTTTTAATTTATATTGACAGACAACTTACAACATCAGGTTGGTTTAAATGTAAGGAAATAATAGAAAATTTTCTCGGGTAATACGTTTCCATTAAAATATATAATCCCGAATAGACGTTGTATTTTATGTAAACGAGCTTTCAGCTACATACCAAAGATTTTTAAAGAAAAGTAATAATTTACATGCTTTGTGCGATTAATGACTTTTTTTTTAGTATTTATCATCATATTTCTACTGCGTTACTAAAGAAATTAGCGCTATTGTGCATATTTTAATTTCAGTTTGCTAATCAACATACATTGTTAGCGCCATTTGTAATAAATAAATCAAATGATCATCTTTTGCACTGTGCATATATAAAATATGATAAACAAGATCAACAAGGACAGGCGGCGTTAAATGAACGCAACCCCAACACGACCCAGTAACAAGAACCAGCGGCAAGGAGCCCAGTAGGACAGGGCACAAGGCAGAGCACGGACAGAACAATTTCCCAAATGATACTTAAAAAGAAATAATAGTAACAGACAAGGACGTTAAAAAACAACAAATTTATTGGTTTATAGGCCCACAAAGTTACACGGCACAGGGAAAGGGACACGAGATTCGGGAAAGGTACATGTATTAAAAAAAAACAAAGGCCAAAACGGAGGATACACTGTTCACGAGCAAACAATATGCGGCACAATAAAAAGTGTCACCAAAACAGTATGAAGCAACATTTTACATAAAATGCGTTGAATGACTGATGACCAAATCAAATCGATAACGATCTTCTTTTTATTAACACAGATTGATTATTTATTCGTAATTGTTCACTAATATTTATATTTGATTTTAAATAAGACGCATAATTTACAGCGGAATGACAAAATGTATTGTGCGAGTGCTCAATAATAATACAAATAAAAACATCATATACATCAGCTTTACATGAAAACTTCATGACCAATTTTAAATTTCTGGTTTTGTTGCAAATTTTTTTTAAATTATTTACAATTTCTTCAAATGGGAATGCAATGATTTCTTATCTCCGTGTACAAAAATGGACTGTGCAACTGTACTATTTAATATCATGGAACCAGGATAAAATTTCACAATGCGTTGTCTCCACCCAAAGGGGACTGTTTCGCATTTGGACAAAGCGCATCGGTGTAAGGCTGTTACATTGCACTGTCATAAAACATCGGAATTGTTCAATATAGCCATTTGTTTTTAGAAACTAAGAAACAAAGTTCGCTTTAAAGAAACAATTTTTTTTTGATTTTGCATTTTTTCTTTTGAGATGATTTGGATAGCGCTGTGAGGACATAGTTCTTGTTTCAAAAACTTAAATAGCCACTTTTTATATTGAAAAGCGAGGGCACACGTGTGCAGTTTAATTTGGTTAGATTGGGTATACTACGTTTATGCTCAAAATTTATGTTTTATCGATGGTCATTTAAAAATTTATATATTGTTTAATCGGCATTTAATTAACATCATGATAAACTATAACGAGCAATACTGTCTATTTATAAATAATACAAATGGTGTCGGATTCCTGGCACATTACGACATTGACAGAAGCATATCCGTCCTGTCAAAGTACCAAACGAGTACTTCTAACACGGACGTAATGTAATTTTCGTGTCGTAACGCTTCCCCTTTAATTTTAACTACTTTGCAGAGCTAAACAGACTTTCGTCTAGGTAACATTATTTCGGCTCTTCTAAAGATATGCAGTACACACGCAGCTGAACCATTTTACGTCTGCTGAAAACCTTGCTTGTTTTTAGCTTTATTAGTTTTAAAAAAGAGGGTTTCTCGCTTAAATGTCTGAAAACACAACTATCTGCACACACACACAAAATAAATTAAGTTAAAATCCAACTGTGACATCATTACGTCAAAAAATGATATATATACAAAATAATTAAAAATTTTGGCATTTCTTTTTCAAGACAAAATGTATGTTAATAAATTATTAATTAAATGTTAAAGTATTAATATTAAAAATTTTAAAAAAAACGGAACAAATTTTTTATGGGTAGCAATTTACTTTCCGGGTTTTTGTTTGTTTTCTTTTTGACAATTTTAAAAATTTTCAAAAGCAACCCCAATTGCCCTTTGGATAGAAAGAGGTGTTTCAATTAATGCACGATCAACTTTTTTTTGAAAAATTTAAATACATGTATTTATTTTGGGGGTTTTTTTTTACACGCACCCACACTAGAGTTTTCTATTGCCTTTCCCAGCTTTTTGTTGGGTTTAAAACCCTCCAGTGACCAAATTCATGCATTATTAAGGCACAAAGGACACGTTTGAAAAGTGCACCGTAATTACTGTTAATTTTTCCTCAAAAAAAAATAATCCAAATTTTAAAGGGATTCAAAATTTTTTCAGGGGGTGAAGGGCAATGTTTTTGATCAGAGGGTTTTCGCTAACATATATATATTACAAAAACGGTCACATTTTTGTTTTTTTTTTAATTTTTAAAGTATAGAAAAGTCATTTTGGGGTTTCCCAATCGATTTTTTTTTAATTTTAAAATATTTGTAGATGCCTGGTGGAAATTGCATATTAATAAATTATTTAATTTCTCCTTGACATTGTCAAAACAAGTTTATAATAAAATAAGAAGCAACCCAAAGGGCGGATGACCTTTATTTTTTACCCCTCAGAAGCACAATTTTTTTAGGCTGTTGTGGAAAACAACCCAATAGTGAAAATACATCATAAATTTAAGCTCAGGTTTAGTTTTCTTTAGAGAACAGACGGTTTTTATTAAAAGAAAATATTTGTATAGCTTTTTCAAAACTCCTTTGGCATACTTATATATAAGACTTAAACCATTTAATATGTAACTATTGTAGAAGACAACCTAAGAAACATTCTTGTGAAGTTTGGTCAAAGTTTATCAAGTGGTTTAGGAGGAGATTTTTTTTTAAAGAAACTGTTAAAAACGACAGATTGCGGGGAACGGGCAGTGTACACTGTCATCACAAACGCTCGACTCTGAGCATTATGTTCAGCTGCCTGAAAACGTGTCTTATTTGTATCAAATGTGACTGGTAGATAAGTAAAAATTAATTAAAATGATTGATGTGACATATACAGTAAACTCGACGTGGAGCTATTAATTCAATAGTTTTCTCATATGATATTTATTCAGGTGATATGACTGTAAGATGTGGCTGTACATTTGCCAAATGGAAAAATAGCATTTTAAAACCACTTTCTTATTTTAAGAATGTCCAACAGTGTTATTTTCCTCACAGATCAACAAAGCAGATATAATTTTATGTTCGGAGAACGCAACTGCAGTTTTTTAGTATCCCCAATCAAACTTTTTCACATGTTTTTTATCACTTTTTCATGTAATTGCTTCCGAGGGATCACTTTTTTCAGATATGAATACATCAAAACAGCAGGTGTCAAGTGCTGTGTAGCAGCTGTCAATCGTTGGCCCGTACTTCACTTCAGTATTGTTACATTATTTTGGTTCTTCGGAAGCATTGAGTCAAGCATTTTTAAGTGTTGAGAATTGAGTCCCGTTCAAGCTTGTGCTAGAACGTGAGGGATGTTGCACCCTTTCATTATTCCTCATGTACATGGACAGACGCAATCAAACCGAGTGCAATTTTCATGTAATTTTTCTGTTTTAATGCTTCATATGGATCACTTTTCCAAGAGATTTATACATCACAACAACAGGCGTCAAGTGATGTGTGGCAGTTAAAAAGTTGTCACGTACTTCACTTTTGTGTTGTTATACTTTTCTGGTCCTTCGGGATCATTGATTCAAACATTTTTAAGTGTTTCAGAAATTGAGTAACCGCTCGAGCCTATGCTTGGGCATAAAGAATGTTGCACGTTTTCATTAAATGCCTCATGTACGACTTAATCAATCTGATTCTTATATCTACAACATTTTCAGGTAATTTTGCCTGTTTTTTAAATAAAAAAAAAAAATTATTGACATTCCCAAGGGAATCACGTTTTTTTTTTTCCAGATATTAATGAACCACAAAAAAAATGGCCATTTAAAAAAGAGGTAAAAAAAAGGAGCGTTTTCTCTTAATAATTGTAAAATATAATTAATTGGTAAGAATTTTTAGGAAAAAAAAAAAAAGGGAAAAAAAAAAAAAAAAAGGAACAAAAAAAAAAACACATTTAAATATTAATTTTTAAAATTTAAAGAAAAAAAAAAGTTGGGAAAAAAAAAAAAAAAAAAAAAAAGCAGACTGCTATTTTATCACGCAACTAGAACAATGCTTATGTAAATATTAATGGTTGCATGACAAATATCTCTTTCTTTTGCCTACATGGATATGCCTATATTTATGGCGTGTCTGTTTCCAGCGGAGTGTTTTGCCCGCTTAACTAAGAATATATGTAATATGAAAAAAGTTATGTAATGCACTATGTCATTAAATGTATCCATCCATATATAGAATAAAATCAGACAGTTGCTTTATTGTGCATTGCAACATCGAGCTCATTTTGCATTATGAAAGTTTAATGCAGTCGTCAATGATAACATTTGCATTATTTGCTTAGTTATAAATTTCACATACAATTTCATCAATGACTTCATCGCACTTCTAAATCACAGACCTGATAATCTAAGAGTTTAAAACATTTGCAAATTTTGTAATATGGAAAGAATGTTCAACGGTATTATTTTACGCAAAGATCAACAAAGCGGAGTGGCGCTCTGAGAATGCAGCTGCAGTCTAAACGAACCACCAAAGGGGAGAAAACAAAAGGAGGGTGTATCAGTTTGTAATTGTAAATTTCAAATTAATTGGGAAGTACTTAACCCATTATTTCATGGGAATTTTGTGAATAAATGGCTGCTTCCATTGAAAAGTCTCCCGTTACAAGTTCAAATTGCTATACAACTATAAAAACGAGTGGATATCTCAAAATTGCCAAAAATCACTATTTTGCGTTAATTTCTTTTCCATCAAAATTGATTTCAAAGTGCTGCAACTTCTCAATGGATTGAGATAGAGTTTAATGCTTTTCAGCGTTCGTTACACGTTACCTTTGGATCGATTTGGGGTCATTTTTAGCCTCTCACAAGTCCAAAATTTTCTTGGCGATGACTGGGACTGCCGCCCCCTTCAAACACCCCAAACACATCCCCCTTCTGGCAACCCCCTGATGTATCTTTTGGTTGGCGGGAGGGGGGTCCCGCCAAAAAGTGGTCAATATTTTAAACAACAATTCTCAAACAAAAAGGCATTTTTTCAACATTTGAGACAAAAATAAAAGGGGGGTAAAAAAGGCGTTAAAAGGCGTGTATATCGGGTAATGGGTTACATGTAACAGAAAATGATGAAAATACCTGAAATTACCCAAAATCGCGTTTTACCATGTTTAAACATGGCCTTACATATAAATTTGAAGAAAAAATGTTGTTTTGTAGATTTTGATTTTTTTTCGATTACTGTGATTTATTACTGTAAATAATAAAAAATGTATATAATGTTGAAAGGGATACATGAATTGATTTGGAGATCGTCAAACTACGGAAGTCTTCTAATGAATACCTCTAAACTATATCTTGACTAATAAATATTAAAACACGTTTCGTACCATAAACTTATAAATAACCAAGTTTGAAATTATTGTTACTGAAAGCAGACTTTTATTTTATCACGCATCTAGAACTATTCTTATGAAAAAGTTAATGTAGAATATTAATGGTTGCATGTCAAATATCTGTTTCTTTTGCCTACATTGAAATGTCAATATCTATAATGGTGATTATTTGCAGACAAGTATTGTTCTTGTAACAATTTGCCTGCTTAATTTCTTGTTAATGTAATATGAGCTTGTAATATAATGCACTGTGTCTATAAATAGATCCATTTATTGAATAAGATATTAAAAGAAATGTTATGCGGCTTTATACCTATCTCCAACATAGCTTATGGTGTCATGGTGAAACACTACCAAATAGAAATGGCGGTATTATCATAAATTTAATATCACGTGTATCTTATCAATATGCACCGTTTTTCTCAACCCTACAAGGCCGGAACTTGATTGCTACATACATGCAAAATCATATCAATAGAACTGTTGTAATAAATATATAAAATAACGACAGAGACATATTGAATATCACCTCAAAGTGTCAAGTTTCATTCCTGTTATTTCACAATCGATTTAGATGAGATAATGGACATATGTTTCTACAAATCTTGCAAGCTGCTCTGGGTTTTACAGGTTACTTAATTTAATACACATATCGATAGAGTCTGTCTTCTGGGATTTTGTCATTTTTTTAACCTTGTGAAAAGGTGTGTATACAAATCGTCTGTTTAAGGCCTTGGAAAATAAAATTTTGTTTCAGAATTGTATAATGAAAATATTATTTGTCTTATCAACATTTGATACAGCAAGTAATGCACTTATTTAAGCGAAAACGGCTTTAAAGCGTTTCAAAACTGTTTTGAAGTACTATACTGAAACCAAAACGCTTGTAATGTGAACTTAATCCTTTTTCAAAACCAGATTTTCCAGCTTAATTGGTGTAAAGTATCTAAAAGTCGAGTACACAACATAACAATTAAGGCGTACAATGCATATATATTAAGCTTTTTTAAGACAAAACATACAGGTCATATTGATTAAAACATACCTATTTGCAATGTCACATTATTGTTTATTGTGCATTATAGCTTGCGCTTTAAAGCATTGAAAAACACTACCTTATCTATGACGCGTATGCGAAATGATTAGACAATTTATTATAATCGCAGGCTGATACAAGAACTTAAAACTCATGACTATTTAAAAACTTAATTGAACCGTGTTTCAAACTAAATATAAAAAAACGAACCTTTTTTTAGATTTATCTTATAATTAATAAATTACAGCATAAAACGGCATAATTATTGATGTAAATTGTATGATCGATTTTAACGTCACAATAAGACTAAATACATGCAATCTGTGTACGCTTGTGAGATGTTTGCCCGTTATCTATATGTCATCTGTGTCTTATACTTTTCCCTGTGGATATTTTTTTTATTCAAGAATTTATTGATGTTTGCTATATTGATTGTAGTTTAGGCTTAATGTAGACGGCTGCTGAAATGGGATCTCGGCTTCTCTTAATTCCTTCACACATTTTAATAAATTATAAAAGAAGACTTTAAAGGTTATTTTTCTCTTTAAATGAATAACATGATTTTTATACAGTACCAATACATAGCTTCGAAAGACCGATGTTAACATTTCATTCTCTCGGGTTCATCTTCACGAATACACGATTTTAATTTCATAAATTCATGATTTTAACATACAGAATTCATGAATTCCCGATTGAAATTTTATGGATTCAAGATTTTATCTTTTTGAGTTCAAGATTTCAACATAAGGGATTCAGAGTCATGTATTCTTGATTTTAATTTCACAAAATCAACTTCCTGATTTTATCTTTTAAATTCAGCATTTTAACGAAATGAAGTCACGATTTCAACTGTAAGGTTCAAAAATATTTGACGTATAATTCAAGAATGTGAAATCGCGAGAATCAAAACATGAATTCATTAAAGTTTAGTTCACGAAGTTTCGATGGTGTTATGAAGTTATGTTAAAGTTATGAATTGACGACAATGAAGTCATGAATTTATGAAGTGACAATGTTCCCATCAGTCTTTCGCAATATAATTCTTATTATTTCACAATATGTATGACGCCACTATGCCTTTCATAGGACCATAAACACAACATTTTCTGTAATTTAATACAGACAGAAAAATGTTTGTAAGAAAATTTATTCGGCTATACCAACACTCTCAAAATTGATTGGTATATTAAATTGGCATATTTGGTATATTGGTATACTTTCTTAAAAATAATATTCAGATTTACCTAAATGATTTAAGCAACATCTTACAAAGTTAAACAATTTATAAGATGTCTTATGAACAGAAAAAAGAATTGATTCTTTGTTTTAACCAAATTAATTTTATCATTCTAAATCCAGTGTTTACAACTGACATACTTTATGTCTACAATACTTCTTTAACGATTACATACCACTTTAGTATTGTTTGGTTTTATTAACCTGTCAATTACATACTGATTACACGGTCGATGCACACAGTATATTAATCTTCGGTAGATGTTCGGTAAGTTCCGTGAGATTTACGCTGTACGATGGAATTTAATTTAATTTGTATCTCTAAAATAAGTGCACTCAGCGTTATAGCGCAATGGCGTAAATCACGAGTTTATAATCTAAGTGCCCAAACGTGTTTTAAGTTCGAGGCCGCGTTGGTCTATGTTTTTTTCTTATTAATACTTTAACATTATTGAATCTATAATTATATGATTAATATAATTATGTTGTTCGTTTTTTTATGTTTTACTTAATTTTGTTATGTATATACTCTTTTTAAATAACATGTTTTTAAGAATTCATATTTAAAATTAAAACGGATTAAAATCAATAAATGTCTTTTCAATGCCGTAAAACACACTACAAATCTGTTCCATTAAAATACACTGCAAAAATAAAGAAAGAGTACTAAAACAATGGCAACAGTGAGGATCGAACCACAGACCTCTCATTTATCAGGCATTCTCTTTACCGACTGTCCTATTGTGAATTAACGAAAACCTTCACATAAAGTTGGCGTGACTTTCAATCCATGACTTATATACTCCACATTAATTCTCGTAAACTACACGGACCAAACCGAAGTGGGATCGATTATTTAAATGAGTCCTATAATGTATTTATAATTGACAGGTTAATAAAATCAGACTATACGAAGATGTAAATGATATATTCAAGAAAACATACCTGAAAATAATAACAGGTTGGATTATTATCTCATACACTGCGATCATAGTTAGAATTTATGTAAACATTATAATGTTCATTAGACACATATTTCAAATAAAATATATATTAAAGCCAACACAAGCGATGCAATATGTAAAACGATAGCCTATCATAAAATACGCGGACTCATTCATATTTTATTTAAACATTGATGTTTTTTGGAATAGGTTTTCAGAAACTTGAATACATTTGATGAGATTGTTTTGAAAATATAAAAGTACATTTTGTATATTAAACGGATAAAATCGTGTTTATTTGTTATAACCTTGACATCTAAAACAGTAGAGAAATTGCTATTATCAACGAAAATAATTGCACATGGTAATTAATTCTTTGTCATAGGGGATACGGGCGAATGATATAAAGGTTGTCATTACTTTTTACAAAATCAAGACAACGAATACCGAGTAAAACACACATTGTCAATCGCAGAGTTGACGAAGACACGTGGTACAGATCTGAAACTTTATGATATGGTTTTGAACTTTGAATGACTTTTCTTGTAAAGGGAATAAGTGTGAGTTTGTATTTTCTTATATCATACCTTTTGTTAGTTAACAGTCAAAAGAACAAAATCGTTGACAATGATTATGACGCTGAGCATCATCATGTAAAGATTGCCCAAATGGAATTACCGGTTCGTAATAAATACATTTCATTTCATTGAATGGTTCAGGAATAACAACTTGCAATCTGATTTCTGTAATTCTGTAAAGCCCTGATTTGATAGAAACGTATAGATACAAATTAATATTACATAGAATAAACTTGATTGTGTTCTAATCCTTTATAGCAGCAGGTGGCTACGGAAGTAGCGTTTCCTAAAATACATTTGATAGATTGACCGTTTAAATTGAGTTTTATTGTATAAAAACATGCAGTCATTTATCAAATAAACTTTTTTTACAAAATTCGTAAGTGTATAAAAAATACTTACAGTGCTCACATTAAAAGGGTTTAAATTTAAAAGAAAATAAGTTAAGTAATAAACAATTTATATATATTCTTTATAAACTGTTACAACTTACTAATGTAATAAAATTGACAAACATTTTGGCAATAAGGCTGTCAATAAGAAAATGAGCTTTCCTTTTAACACAGGCCCTAATTGTGACCATATACTCATTTTGAGCTGTCTAATGATGCTGGGTTGGCTACATATTACTCAAGAGTGTATATCTTTATGGAATTTACACATTATTGCTAATATAAAAAGATGTATAAAATGTAAAAAGACCGTCACATTTTTAAAAACATTCGTACGTAACCAATATATAGCATATTTTTCGAAAAATACGTTTTTAAGGCGCAGTATACCTCAGCAATCCATATTTATTAAATTCTTTGGAAATGTCACATAGGTGTTTAATAATGTTTTCATAATTAATTAAGTGTATTTTAAATGTTGAACAACTGCATAAAGTAGCGCTGAATATACAGTAATGTCTCGTAAACTTAAGTAGTATTTTGATTTTTATGCAAAATACTTATTTAATATAGTTATACCAATTGCCAACAAAGCAAATGTAGAAAAGATAGTTAATCTATGTGGCAAATGAGTACTTTTTGGAAACTGTAACAAGCAACCAAACATTTAAATTTTTGTGCAATAAGAATAAAGCATTTCTTTTGAGGCAAAATAGACCTTTAACAATTATAGGTATCTTAAAAACGTTACTCGATCTTGGTGAACCTGGTTAAACCATAGCTTGGTGACGTCTGAGACTTCTATCCGTGAGGAAATGTAATCAATACTTCAATATGTCAAATCACTCTGGTATGCTGTCCAGTTTTCTCTGATTTTATTTATTTTGGCCTAGGAATTTGCTGCATGAATCTTATGATATATTCACATTCCTCTTCAGTTTCTTCCTGATTATTTAAGTGTTTAGTCTGACCTCGGTCTTTGCTGCATGCATTTTATTTTGTGTGCGAGACTAAAAATGATATAGTTCAATGTATGAAGCACACTCTTGTTTTTTTGTTTGCATGTTTAAAATACAAGTTTTCACAATCGAGGCAACTACGAATTATTAGCATCTGACATCAAAAACCAGAACATTTTATAATTTCATGTGAGTACAAATTATGGCATTAACTATTACTTGTTTTCATAAGATAAAAGCATCGTGAAGTTATTTAAAACAGAACATTTTAGAACTTAAAAGCATATATGAATTATTCATAACTCATTAGACCATGATGCCACTTAAAAGTTATTTTATCATTAAAATGCGAAACATAATGACGTTTGTGTGAAAATATTGCGCTCATAAAATCATAATAATAAGAGAGACCTTTTTCAAAAACATTTGTTTTTGAAAGTTGTGGTGTTAATAGATAATTTATTTATCCTGTGCTTCCATTGTGTGATTGTCATATGACGGAGAAATATCTATTATAAAGATGAACGAAATTGTTACATTCATGGTCACAGTGTTGGTAAACGTGTTGAATATCTGTAATTCAGTATCTCTCATCCCGGACATCCCGTATTGATAATAAACCTAATTATCATAATTCAGCGTGGTTCATATTTTCCAAAGGTACTACATATACTCGTAAAATAATTACATGTTCGTTGGTTAACCAAACTAATTACATCACTACTATCACGTTTTTAGTACGTGCTCATTTTCCATAACATTAAACAGCGCCTATTATTCATATTTAAACTTAGCCATACAAATCACGGTTTTTCCTTATTTAAGCTTGTTTTAGGAAAAACCATTAAAAGTAACTTTTATCTCAAGTTTTGAAGTTAAAGGTTCATTAATTCCATGCAAGGTCATGTTTTAAAGTCCAAGAAATCCTAATATAGTCTTTTAACTAAATAGTTACTATTCTACACGTAAAAAATTGTACATATCATCCTATTATTGACTTATATAACATAATATTATATTCAATTAGTCAGAGAAAAATAATGCTATTATAGCACTATGTCAATGTATAAACTATAATTAAACACTTTTTTTCAAAATATCTTATGTTATTCTAATATCCTTCAGACAGTAGATCGTTCATTTGTTATACATGTACTATCAATTCAATTTTCATTTCTTTATAATTTTAGGTGTCATTAAATACAGTTTAATAACCTTTTAGCGATACATAATAATATTTAAACATTAATATACAAAAGTGACAAATAACTTATGTTTAACACAGGGTCAAACTTAAGCTAAATAATTTATAGAAAAATGATTTTTTTCTTACGTTTTCATATACAAAACCTTACAGATTACATGTATATACAATAGTATTGGATTTGCACCAAGTATGGCATGAAATATGATATTTTGACTAGTTTGAAATATCTCTAGCAGACTCAATTGAATTACAGCAGAATATTTTGACAGATTATATTCGCTTGTTAGACAATTTATGAAAATAATATATGTGTACAAGCAAGCATGACAAGGCATTTGTGCAATTGATAAGAATAATATTGCTGGCGCCAAAGCACTTAATAATAACATTGCATTATTAAAATGAATTACGAAAATTTCGACACAATGTCAAAATTGTGACGGTGTATAATGAGCTAATGAACTAACATAATTGAAATATCCCATAAAACAGAATAAAATAGAATGGACAATCAAATTACATAATAATTGCAATCTCCTGTTGGTGAATAAAATAATAAGAAGATAATTTGAAAGAATGGCACGATATCAAAACAACATCAAAGAGATATATGATGAAATTTATGTTTTTCCAACTTTTTATTTGAATTTGCTTTTAAAGATAGCTGTTTTTATTTTTCAAGTAAAAGTTTAAGAGAAAATAATGTATCACATTACATAATAGATATATCAATTAATACCTTAGTCTAAATAAAAGCATCACTTTTCGTCCTTGATTTAGATAATTATCGCTATGGTATATCGTAGAAATACTTTATGCAATATAATGACTAATTGTATATGTATATGGTATAGGTTCAGGAAAAAAAACTGATGTAAATATTTTGATCAGCTACATTGTGTATATTGATCATTCTTTTGATATTTGTATCATTAAACATGTTAACAAAATACAAAAACAAAAAACAAACAAAAAACAAATCAACAATCTCCTGCACCAAAATGACAAAAAAAGGTAACAGTAAAACTAGAACATTAATTCTTGAACATATAAATATTACTGTAATACCATTATTATTCGTGGGGCACAAATTGTCGTGGATAGGTCAATCCTAGAATTTAAGATCCGACAAAATTTTATATACTTTTTTTATGCCCCCACAATGTGGGAGCATATAGCGTTGCACTTGTCCGTCCGTCCGTCCGTCAGTCCGTACGTCCCGAAATCTTGTGAACGCAACTCCTCTTAAACCGGATGGCAGATTTTGCTTAAACTTACAGGGATGAACAACCTTAATGTGTAGATGGTAGTAAAGGAAGGAATTTTCGCTGCAACAAAAGATTTAACAGAATTAATGGCCCTTTGTTGATTTTTTTCACTAGATACTATGTAGAAATTTTGTGAACGAAACTCCTCTTAAAGCGCGAATGGCAGATTTTGCTTTAACTTACAGGGATGAAACAACCTTAATGTGTAGATGGTAGTAAAGGAAGGAATTTTGCTGCGACCAATTTAACAAGAATTTATGGCCCATTTGTTGATTTTTTCCACTATATAACTATGTAGAAATTTTGTGGACGCAAACTCCTCTTAAACCCGGAATGGCAGATTTTTGCTTAAACTTTTACAGGGATGAACATCCTTCAGGTGTAGATGGGTAGTAAAAGGACGGAATTTTCGCTGCGACCAAATTTAACAGAATTATGGCCCTTTGTTGATTTTTCAACTATATACTTATGTAGAAATTTTGTGAATGCAACTCCTCTTAAACGGACGGATGGCAGATTTTGCTTTAACTTACAGGGATTGAACAACCTTAATGTGTAGATGGTAGTAATCAGGAAGGAATTTTTTTGCTGCGACCAAATTTAAACAGAACTATGGCCCTTTTGTTGATTTTTTTTTCACTATATACTATGTAGAAAATTTTGTGAACGCAACTCCTCTTAAACCGGATGGCAGATTTGCTTTAAACTGACAGGATGAACAACCTTCAGGTGTAGATGGTAGTAAAAGGAAGGAATTTTTTGCTGCGAGACCAAATTTAACAGAATTATGGCCCTTTGTTGATTTTTCACCTATATACTATGTAGAGAAATTTGTGAATGCAACTCCTCTTAAACCGGATGGCAGATTTTGCTTAAACTTCCAGGATGAACAACCTTAATGTGTAGATGGTAGTTGAGAAAGGAATTTTTTGCTGCAACCAAATTAATCAGAAATTATGGCCCTTTTTTTGATTTTTTTCATTGTATACTATGTAAGAAATTTTGTGAACGCAACTCCTCTTAAACCGGATGGCAGATTTTGCTTAAACTTCCAGGGATTAAACAACCTTAATGTGTAGATGGTAGTAAAGGAAGGAATTTTTTGCTGCGACCAAATTTAACAGAATTTTGGCCCTTTGTTGATTTTAGTTTTTCAACTTGTGGCACATGTAGTCCCAAAAAAATATTTGACCTAGAGTCATAATATTGACAGAACAGTGGCGTGTGGGGGCATCCGTGTCCTATGGACACATTTCTAGTTTACAAATACTTTTTACCATGTCTCTGTTCTATATATTTCGAACATGCGTCGGCACTTATCCGGGCGATTATTGTGTTTATAAATATATACAGATAATTTGGTTAGTGATAGATTAAATCCATACCATAGTTTAGGTTTGCAATATTTAAGAAAACTAAACGAAATGTTGATTATATGTCTTCAAATTCCTGTCACAAATGTTGGTTGCATATACACATCGTGGGGACTACTTGATCGTTGTAAGCTTCTTGATAGTGTTAGCCAGAATACTTGACATAATCGTGTAATTATGGGAACCCAGTGCATTAATTAGCGCCCATAAAAAATGGCAGTTTGCACTTATTAATTGTCAATCTAATTGACTTTTAAAAATGTCTTTGGTAGTAATGCCGTTACTCACCGGTGTTAGTAAAGTACACACAACAACAAAAAAAATCGCTAAAACAGATGAATTGTACATTTTTTTTTCTCACAAAAACAGATGAATTGTACATTTTTTCACATTTGAACACAACTTAGTGCTGAAATGATCCGGTTTAAATGAGTTTAAATCAGTATTTGTGCTATAATTCCGTAAACATCAATGACGTCGCCGACATTTTACTAGATCCACACATACTCGTACCATTTACTGGTATTAATTTATATGCATGTAAATTTACACGGTCGATGTGACGTTGCATGTCGTTACTGACCGATTAAGGGTGTAAACTTTTTTGACTTTAGACTTTTGACTTTGACTCTATTTTATTTGACACTGTACCGGAGATTTTTTCTCGACTTTGATTATGGACCATACGCCGCTTTTCATGAAATGGCACTACTGTGTTTGATTGAGCCTGTTCATGGACGGTACTGGAATGTGCAATTCATTGTCCACGCACCCTAGCACCCAGTTAAGCAGAATTCAACATTTAAACACGAAAATGGTGAAATTTTGAATTTAGAAACATCCGCAGATGTGATAGCTGTTCATTTCAAAATTCCATTTTATTTAGTTTCGCCCATTGTTTTCTCGTTAAGGGCGCACGTATTCTTTTATATGAGGACCATACGCCGCTTTTCATGGAATGACACTGCTGTGTCACATTGAAGGTTCCATAATACACACATGTGGATGTTTCTCAATTCAATATTTCTTTTTCGTGTTTAAATGTTTAATTCTGCTTAAACAGATGCTTCCTTAAGGGATTCTGCTTTTCTCTATTTTGTGTAGTAACTAGTAAACAAACAAAAATTATGTTGCTTTTATTTTCGGAAAACGTCTTGAAGAGATTCGTTTCAAATAACGGAGGAAATAAACTTAGAGAAAATTAGAAAAGTCATAATATGACTCTGATAGATATTAAATAAGGTTTTTCAATGGTGATATTAATTATCTTGAACTAACAGATCCATAGGAGATAATATATTCCTTACATATTTTGAATACATTGTGAGAAAAATCAAAACCTTAAATCAGAAAAACAATATGATACGAACACCTGCCGATGTTTAAATTTTTTCAAGTAAATCAATGTTGTTGACTTGAAAATAAAAGCAAGTTTAACGATAAAATAATAGAAGAGATTATCTTATAGTACTATAACTTCTTTCATTATGTCAGTTTTATAAAATACAATTTGTTTTAGGAAATAATTAACCTTTTACATGTCCATTTCTTACATTAATCATAAATGACCTTTCTAAATATTTGCCTTAGAGATAAAAGTGTTATATATTTCACATTTTTTACAAATACTTGTCAGGCTTAACACTATTTGTTAATTTATGCTGTTGCTTTTTGTTAATCTGTTTGTTTATTCTTTGTTTTGCATTTATTAAACTTTAACCATTACAAAACAATGCGCCAGTGTCTTTTATCAACATTTTCACCAATAATGTTTAATATGTAGACAACTTTTTAGAACATGTCTTGTTAACATGTTTAACAGACGAAAAAAGCACAATCATGGATTACCCTAAAGCTTGTATAATGTGTGATACATTATTGTCTTTGTAACAGTCTGTTCTAGTCACGTTATTATTTTGTGGTCTTTGTCTGGTCACGTATTTTTTGTGGGCTTCCGCTTACAAAACAAAAAAAACAACACTCATTTGAGTCTGCCATTTAAAGTTACAGTTCACTTTCTAGATTGTCAGGGTTATATGATAATCATACCCGTCTTTATGATGTGTTCATGTTTTGTGAAAACAATTAAATAAACGCAGTTCAATTCCTGAAAAAAATATATTTCATCTAAAAGGAAAATGTACGAGAACGTGACGCTTTTAATCAAAAACTCGCGAAAACATTACATGGAAAATGAGGATATACATTTAAATACTTAAATTACTTGTTCCCAAAAGTATAATTATTTATCACTCAGAAACTGAATCTTTGAATTTATGTCACAACATTCAGATAAAGTAGTTTTTGATAAAAAAAAAGGAAAAATATTTCATTAATTCTCTTTTTGTAACAGTTTAATTATTCCATACTATCATCAGTAAGTTTACTTAGCAAATTGAGTACTAATTAGAAAGATGTTTTTATTCTATCTTAATTGTCTGTGGGTACGCTCGTATAGTAATAGGAAGATTTAGATTGAATGATTGGTTACAGATTACAAGGAGGGTGTGTATAACATGAAATGTAATAATGGTTAAAATCTCGAATGCATACATCTTAATTAGATGAAAATAGTTAAAAAGGATTTCGTTGTATAAATTAAATTAATTTGCTTAGAAGTATATATCAAGTATACAGTATATATCACTTTTGACCGGCTTCCCATTCTCTGAATAAAATCGAAATTGAGCTATTTTCTACTGGAATTCAACATGATAAAGCGTAATAAAAATGTCCGTCCATCAAAAACAAAAAAAAAGCACAAAAACAAAAACCATTTGCATATTAAACAGTTTTTATAAAAAAATCATTTTTAAATTATAAGTGACTTACACTCACAAGCATAATGTGATATAACGAAGTTAGTGTTTGTTCTCTCTTTCATGAGCTCTACAATTTGCATCATACTAGATCCTTGTCTATAATATTCAGGGATATATATTTTATACATAGATCATTGTAAATGTTACATTCCAGCACAAAATGAAATTCATCTTCAGTTGTTAGCTAATTTCAAAGTTCAGATCTATTTTTGTCTCTAAAAATTCCTGTGTCTTCAATATTCAATATCAAGGCAATGCTACGACATTCTTAATATTGACTTTATTGATCAATGTTTAAAAACTATTTATTTAAATGAAGTACAAAAGAATACACTCTAAACAGAATCAAATTTGAGTAATTACCATTTGAATCTACAATAAAATTGTCCATTCTAGTTTTCAGTACGTCCAAAATACATTTGCATTAACATTTGTTTGACAAAACACACCTAGTGCTTGTCCTTATTTATTTTGTAACATTTTAACATTACACAACCATTTCTTTGCATCATTTTCACAATCCAGCAACTGTTTCTCATAAAGGTTTTCTATAATACAAATTTCACTTTTTACTATTTTGAACAACATTTAACAATACTCATTTTTGAGTTTACAAAACAAAAGTACGCTGTATTAGCATGCACCACAGCATGACAAGTGTTAATATTTTTACATTAAATGCGTTCCAGAATAAAAAAGGAAATTCCAGATATCCTTTTTCCGGGGGTCGACCTAAAGGCACTTTTTCAGTAACAAATTTACATGCAGAGAGAGAGACATAGTGAGACTAGAGAGATAGGAGAATAATTCCCCTATCTTTTAAACCTCAGACGAAACGCATAGTACCTGTCCATTCTAGGGATAATGTACCACTGTCTTTTTATATGAGTTTATTTTCTAAGGACAATGCTAGAAATAGTTGTTCGGAGTAATTTGATGAATACACATAGAACGACATTTACGACATTTTCTAAACATTCAGCGATACTTTCCTCATCTGTTAAACATCTTACATTCTCGAAATCTTTGATTAAAACAATAGTGAATACATGTTTGACATGTCTAAACATTTTAATTATTATGGATTTTTGCGACAGATTGTGCATTTAACCTTTTTAACATTTTGATACTAGCTTTTATCATCCAATAGCTTCCTTTGATACACATCTATTTCTTATTATGTTTATTAAATATTGTAATTGATTTTTATTTTTGTGTCTGATTTTCGATAATCAGTTAAAAAATAGATATGAGATCAGAATTCTCCAAAAATAATGCTAGTTATTTGTATCATATTCAATGAATGTTCAGTAACGTCAAATTGCCTTAATTTTCGTTTGCTGTAGCAACAATGCATGAAATTTTATGATAAAAATAAAACTATAAGCCCTAAATATGCATAAACGTTATTGCTTGTAAAATGTTTTTTTTGTTTTGTTTAAAGAAACAACAACAACAACAGCAACAATAAAATAAAAAAAGAAAAACAATAGGGGGAAAAAGATCCAAAAGAAACACATCATTGAAAATACTCATGAATATAAATAGTACTCTATAAATTTTGTTATAACAAAGCAACCTCGTTTACCACGGCCGAACATTTTTGAGATACTTTTGTTCTTTTATGAAAAATAGTTTCATTTTCAATAATGTATTCATATTGTCTCTTTTGTTTGTATTTATTTAAGTTAAACTGAACTAATAATAGTTATCATAAGGTATGCAAGGTATATTATATTATACTATTTTTAAAAAACGCATTTATTTTTTTAATGAAATGCCTAAAGATGATGTAGAACTTTTCACAAATTGTATAACTAATCAACACAATGTGTAACTTGTATTATTTCCGCGTTGTGTGGTTAGACTATGAGTGTTTCAGTGTATTAAATGACTACTAGCGAAATGATTAATGTGGAATCGACTGTCAGTAAAATGGACATTATTTTACAACTAGAGTTTGTACGATAGCTTTTAAGATTTACTACTTCTTTGAGTAAAGAAATTTTAGAACATTGAATTGGCACTTTTGGAACATACATGCATAGCAAACAGTTATGTGTTATTTGTCCGCATAAACTTGGATATAATTTCAAAAGAATTAACAGATGAAGATGTGCCAATATATAACCATAAAAATATAACTTTGGTTGAATAAGTTTTGTATTCTCTCTGAACCGGGTTATATAATTAAGCTATTTACTCAGCATTGAAACAATAAATTTTTATGACAGCAATCAATCACATTATTGCATATACAATTGATAATGATATACCGCAGTTTAATTATATTACATCAATGATTTATCTATATATTTATTTATTTATTCATATATTTATTTAATTATTTATTATTTATTATTTTTTCATCCCTTTATTCATTTATTTGTTTATTTATCAGTTATTAAAAAAGAAAAGTAAAAGTAAAATTTTCCTATCATTAAATGCTATACGAGTAAAGTACCTTTTCATTCTGTTAAAGTTAGAAAGCAAAGATGCTTATCTTTCACATATTTGCCACTTCAAACAACTTTTCTATGCCCATACTGAAGTAATGGGTAATTTGGGAACACATCCCGGTATATGTAACAGTTATATTATATTGATAAAGCAAAATTTTTTTATCTTATATTTTCATTAAGACTTCTAGGCATATAAGTTTAATGAGAAAAATAGTAAAAATAGTATAATCTTATACTAAAAATAACTGACATTAATTTATTTTTTTCATTTCAATATCACCCTGGCAAATAAACATGGCATATTTTTTAAAGGAAAATGAGAAAAGTCAGTTGACGTCACTTATTAATATATATTTATTTATATATGAATAGTGAAGTTCATTATTATTATTATTATTATTTCTATTGTTGTTGTTATTATTATTATTCATTTTTCACTATAAATTTTATATTTTTGCACTAGTTTTTTTTTTAAGTTGATAATTAATGTAAATAAATGTAATGATTACATAACCGACTCCGTGGTCGAGGGGTTAGAGTCGATGACTTCTAATCCAGTTACCTCTCTGGCGTGGGTTCGATCCCCGGGAGATGCTTTGGTAGTTTAGCGCGGAGGAAGGTAGTCTAGTACTGTAACTCTCCAGGAACGATGGTTAGGAAACTACCCGCCTATAGACCCTTTCATTTAAGACCGTATTTAAGTTGTCGCCCTTGGATGACGTCATTGGGGGATACGGTGGACAATGCCGATACGATTAAGTGCAGTAATAGAGGGATATAAAGATCTTAATCCTTTTTCTTTTAAGATTGGCAGATTGAAATTGCCAAAATTTTGTGTAATAGTATAAGATATTACATAAAAAGGATGGTGAAATGTATAAATATGTTTACTATAAAATAATATGGTTAACGATTTGTTTTTAATAGTAGACCATATTCCTGGGAAACTGATCATGATTAACCATTTTCGTTTGATTCTTAATAATGAAAATTTTACCAGGCAGTTAAATCGTACTAACTTGCTAATACCAAAGATATAGATAATGTATCTATGTCTCTGCTAATATACTATACCCAAAAGATATTTTGAGTTTCAAAAATGTAAGGATTTCTGTAGTTCGAAAAACGGCTGTGTAATAATTAATTGCAAGATTTTGGTCTATTAAAATCATGAAAAAAAATTGATTTAAGACTAAGACTAAGAAATAGCAAACAATATAAATTCATGTAATTTCAAAAAAAAAAAGATGTAAAGGCATAAAAAGTAAAAATTCTCTGAATGTACACACGACTGTATACTATTGTGGTGTCGGCAAAAAAATGCACTCTCAAAAAATCGTACATCACACCAATATATTGTAAGCTGGTAAAGTAATATTTTCATTTTGATACTTTTTAATTCATACTTTCTGCTTATCAAATATTTAAAAAAATCAAAAAAACAAAAACAACAAAAAATCAAGTTGTGAAACACGTTCACAGAAATTCGTTATTAAAAAAAATAACTGAAAATTATAATTTAACGTATTTTTCGACTTGCCAGTTGGTAGGTAAGGCATGACCAGTCCAGTCCTAGGATGATCCATAACAAAATTCGGACCATAAATATTTTGGCAACTAACAAAAGTGACGTAATCTGAATGTAAATGTTATAAGGCACCCTGGTGATTTATGATATATATGACAGCCAAGTGCCGCTTGTATATACAACATAATTGTGCCTGTTAATTAATATTGTTACGGCCCAGTGGCGCTTATATATACAGCATCTATTTATCCCTATAAAAAATAAATAACTGGGAAAAGGTTTTTAAAGAATAGATTTTTAATATAAAAAATTATCTTATTATCGTCTGTTGCGAATCTAAATTATAAAAGTCAATGCCTGACATGGTTTTCCGTTTTCTTTCCGGAATATTTGTAAAATAAGATCCTTCACTGGTTTCTTTGAAATATTTTTTCATACAGCATAATGAAAAAAGAACTCAGTATAAGTATTGACATAAAACATTTCTGTTATTGTCCCTATTTAAAGGCTTGAAAAACATCATTAAAATTACATTGGCAATCTTTTTTTTTTCAGGTTTTGTAAACAAATACGCCGGAATTTGTCTAAATATGACAGAAAATAACGGCAGAAAACTAGAAAATGCCATTTAAATTTTATAATAAGTCAATTTCAGTGTGGTTGGGTGTTGTATATAAATATTAAAACTTGATTTAGTTTACTAGCTTTTTATCATGGCATTTGAGAAAATTTAGATCTTATAAATATATTCACTGTGAAATTTCGCTGTTTCACTCCGTAGCGACACGGATTTACGTGGTATTTTTTCTATTTTCTTGATATTGAATTTATGTATGCATTCGTAAATTTTTTCATGTTATAATCATAATTGAACGATCAGTTTTTTCGCATTTAACTTTTCAATAAGCTAACTTTCTATGCGGCATGCATAGTTTTATCCCCCATTTACGTCACATCCGGTAAGGGAAGTAACTCTTCACTGACTGTTATCGCTTAAATGAAAGGGTCTATATGACTGAAATACTGTTGGATAAAGGCGTAAAATGAAACAAACAAACAAACAAACATAATGATTACATTGTAGGTAATGGATACGTATTTTTTATCGATGGATTAGTTGGCAATAATACGTTACCACTAGCTTTTTAATTATTATAATAATATCAGTTGTAGATAACTTTTTAATATTTTCATTTTTGTTGTTTAACTACATTTGTTTCATTTTAACAACATGATTTATGATGAAAAATGTTAAATAAAGAAACTTATTGTCACAAAAAAAACAAGAACAAATGTTTGCGTTATTTCATGACCCTCCATTTTGTCATTGATCATATCATCTTGATATAAACGGGGGTAAAACCATATATCACGAACACATTTTCATCTACACAATAACAATTATCAGCAAAGATCATACTAACGCATGAGAAATATGGAGAAAAAATATCATGTTTATTCATTTCGTAAAGCAGTATTACACCATTTGCGATTTCGGAGAATGAACTACAAAAATGACAGTAATATTAAAATATGATAAACAAGATCAACAAGGAAAGGCGGCGTTCAATAAACGCAACCCCATACGACCCAGCAAAAAGACCCATTTTAAAGTATGAACAATATACTTCTATGCATATTTATCAAATAACTCCAAACAACAGTTTACAAAATTATCCTTAGAAAATAAACCCCTATAAAAAGATAGTGGAATATTATCCGCAGAACGGACAGGTACTATGCGTTTCGTCTGAGGTTTAAAAGATAGGGGAATTATTCCCCTATCTCTCTAGTCTCACTATGTATCTCTCTCTGCATGTAAATTTGTTGCTGAAAAAGTGCCTAAAGGTCGACCCCCGGAAAAAGGACATCTGGAATTTCCTTTTTTATTCTAGAACGCATTATTAATCATTCTCATTAGGAAAATTTTGCCAAGCCTCTCAAGACTTTCGACACTATCATCAACATAACAATTTGCTAGATATGGCACGAAATGTCTCTTACTATCGCTTAGTTCATGTGATTCTCCGCAAACTGTGACTAATTGCTTTGCTAAAAATATATATTTGAATTTTTGCGTATAAAAGTACCGACAACTATTCATCAAAGTTTTTTTTTAAAATATGGCAAAGTAAATTATGGTCTTAACATTGGAACATGCTGATCAGCATAAATATCTTTGTGATTTTCTATGGTTAAAATGTAATACAGTGTACATGTAATCATTTATATGTTCATTGAGTCTTTTCTTACGTTGTTCTTGTTGCTTACCACACTTCCACAATAATTTTTGTTCAAATTTATGTAATGTATGAAAGAAAAGAAATGTGACATTGTCTCGAAATAAATTAATCTTCAAATAAGTCAAGAATCAGATACCAATCTTAAATGAGTGTAAACAACTATGTCAACCCCAGTCTAATTATAATAATAAAATTAAAATATACATGAGTTTTTATTTTTATATAAGTCTTATATATAAGACAACTTATGCGGTGTGTAAAAGGAAATTAAAACGTAATCGACCCGGATAAAGCACGTGACAGATCAATGTCAAGTTATCCTAAGTTCCAGCGATTGACCTGTTATAACTCACTTAGGAGGTTAGTCCTACAAATAGCCGTGTTGTCCAAAACAAGTTTTTGGCGAAAGTGTAGCCTCCTGTCACCTTTAAACAAAGAAGGAACAAGAGAAGGATTCAGCAACGAATGACGCCAATGATGAGTGCACATACACGGGCAAACAAGCACGCAGATGTTCAGGCCCAAATGAACTCATCTAGCAGCATGCACAAGTGACCTTATCAAAAAGAAATAGCAGTTTTTTTTTCGAGTACCGCCTCAAAGCCAAAGAACTTCATATTAACATGGAATATATTCTCACTAAATATACACTTTTACGCAAGTAAGTTTCTAAATTGACTTTGGTTGATGACGTTCCTTTTAACTTTTGTTTATGTTCTCATTTTTCGGCCTAATTGTTTAAAAAACTACCTAGGGTTAAAAACATATCATAGCTTTATTCAGTGCGTTGTACGGATATAAAAAGTAATTATTGCTAGAGAAAATGAGGTTTTAAAAAAAATGCAAAAGCACATGATCATATATTTTAAGTCTTCTTTAGAAGACAACATACATAACCACTAAGCTCAATTAAGTAGCTATTGATCGAACAGATCAGTCTTAAGGAGAAAACATATAAAAGGAATAAACCCCCTAACCTTTATATTCCAAAACACATGTAGATGTTTTATAAGATTTAGAATTCGTAATCAAAATTTCATATTTTTTATCCTCATAAAAAGATACATCATACATCCAGGGGGCTAAACTCCTGTGAGTTAACTTTATTTTTGTACTCTTTAATTTCACCAATCCAGTTATTTAAAATTATCAATAACATAGATACACAAGTGATTTCTTATTAGATAGGTTATCTTGTTAATGGGAAAATAAGTGCGATTTCGAAAAGTTCTGATCTTGTTGAAGCCATACCCAATATTCAATCCGCGTGATACTGAGATTCTTGAGTGGTTTGCTAGACATATATGAATGACAGTTATCTTAATCAAATATCTAATTAAATGACGTCATTGCATTCAAGAAGCAACACTTATTGAACATTTGGGATGATTCAAAATCGTTTGCCTAAAAGGCAGTATCAAAGGATAAGGCAAATATTAAAACCAATTGCGCCAATAAGTATTCTTGAAACTGATTTTCAGAAGTAATAACTTGAAAACATCAAATTGTTTACCAATAGTTTACCAATAGTCATGCATATTTAGCACAATACGTTTTAAATATTTTGTTGAACTACTATTATCGTGATTATCTTACATTTGAATGTAAGTGAATTTCATTTGAAAAACATTAAAAGAATATTTCATTTTATTTGAATAATAAACATTTAATATCAGAGGAAATAGTATGCATGGAATTTATTTTTATGAAACATTTCGATTCTAGAAAATGTTAAAATATTGCTGTGTTTTATCGTTCCTGTTATATGTTGTTCTATGGTTGTTTCTAAGATAAAAAAACACGTTCTTTTGTTTGTTCTTGTGACTTTATTTCATGTCCTTAGAAACATTCACTTATTTAAACCTCTAGTTAGGAGCTGCTCGACAGGGAAGTCAGATGGTTAAATCAAAACTTAGTGGCCTTGCACTGCTATTCCTGCATATATCTTCAGTTGGCAAACCAACCGCATTTACTTGTTATTGCAGGAACAGTTCAAAAGTAATGTATTGTTCCTAATTCTCGACGCTATCCGCCTAGGTTATACCGGTGATTGATCGGCGCTTATTGTGGTTCATCAATTTGAAAACTTTCTAAGATATGAAATGAATATTTGAAGTAACAACATATATTATCATGATTTCCTATGATATACAAATTATTCAATGGCTTTATCGCACTTATAAATCACCGACCTGTATAAAAAAGAGTTTACAACATTTGTGCATTATGTCATATGAAATGATTAATTGTATTAAGCTGCAAACACAGTTTATGAAAACTTAAAACGTTTCAAGGATAAGATATTGATTTCAATTAATTTCTTTTTGCAACAATTTATATAACGTTAAGAGTGCTTGTAAACAACACATGTTTAAAAGAAGTAACTGTTCCATATATTCTTTAGAAAAATGTTTCGCTTACTTGTTAAATATGTGTCAAACTTATCAATGTAATTTTTTAACGTCTTTGGTAAAACACTGGGAAAATGGATATTAAGACACTTGGAAATATGGATATTTCTTGTAAACAAGGCATGTTAGATTATCTGGCATCTTAAATAGATTTAAAAATACGAATATCACCTTCAAGTTTATTTGTCATGATAAAAACACATTTAGATATATTTATTAAATGTAACATATTTTTGGCGGAGAATGTTAAGGAAGAAAGAAAAAATGTATTTAAGGCGACCATACCAAAACCAGTAAACCAGTAAGTTTCATACCTAATAACTAAAGCTCTCTACTTCACCGGCATAAATTAAAAACACCCCTGTGACAAAGATTAGTTTCAAAATTAATGCAATGATATTTTTTCTTTCTTTCTTCTTTCTTTCTTCTTTCTCTCTTTGATTGGTTGATTGATTGACTGACTGACTGATTGACTGAATGTTTGTTTGTTTCTTTCTTTCTTTCTTTCTTTTATTCTGTGTTTCTTTCTTTTTTCAGTATTTCTGTTTTTATGTATTCATTGATTGATTGTTCTATTTATTTACATTTTTGCTCAATTTTTCTGCTGAAGCCTGTATTGAAGTTACTTTTGGGTTTGTCAAACTCTATTATTTTATAATTATTTGTTTATGTCTGGTACGAAATGCTTCATGAATAACATCTAAGCTTTTGGTATTGTAGCTTTATAAAAGAAGATTAAAAGTATCTTTCTATATAACTCTTTATAAAAAGTGAACCCTAGAGTGGGGTCGTTTTTACTCTAAAGGCACAATTTATATACCTGTTGCAGAGCACCACAAGGTGAAAATACATGCTGAATAAATAAGAATTCGTATCTTATTTGTCTCGGAATGTTACTGGTAGATGACTTAATAATTATGTGACTTAAGCAGTACACTTGACGTAGAGCTGTACATATAATAGCGTTTTCATATATTCCGTATTTATTCCGGTACATTGACTCATATAGCTAGTCTTTTGCCAAATGAAACAATGTTTGAATTTACACATAAAGCCTTTAACTTTTTTTACACTTACTTGACAGTGTAAATAATGTCCAACAGTGTTATTTTGCTTAAAGATAAACAAAGCACAGTAATATTAGGACAATGCGATTGCAATCCTAATGAAATACAGAAAATGCATTTTTATAGGAGAAAAATAAAGGAAGGAGCGTATCAATTATTAATTGTAAATAGAAAATGATTTTCGAAGTATTTAATGTGAATAATAAAATATGTAAATAAATGTAAAAGCGGATACGTGAAATGAAGAGATTTAGAGATTGTCTAACTACTGAAGATAAAGGTCTACTAATGAATACCTCCTTACTATACATATTGAAATGAAAATAAAACCCGTTTGTATTCTTAATAATTGATGCATAGCTATAAAGCATCAAGGTGATATGATTGTTATTGAAAGCAGACAATTATTTTATTACGCAACTTAAGCAATGCTAATAAAACAGTTAATTTAAAATAATGGTTGCATGTCAAATCTCTGTTTCTTTTGCTTACATTGAAATGCCTATATCTATAGTGTGTCCATTCCCAGGCAAATGTTGTGCTTGTAACAATTTTCCAGCCTAATTGCGTGTAAATGAAACATGGAATAGTAATATAATGCATTATGTCATTAAATAGAGTCATACATTGAATAAGCGTCAGTTAGTTCTTTATTTTGTATTGCAACAGCAAAATTGCGTTGTAAAGCCTTCCATGAAAGTCAAATGTAGTTCAATGATTATGTGTTTAATTAGTTTGCTTGAAGTTATCTTTTAAATCTTATCTTGGTGAAATATACCATTAACGCAGACGTAAGCCTTAGATATTCTTAGTTCATATAAACTCGTTTAACCTATTTTGCATTGACAAGACAAATATAGAAGTATTTAGTCTATATAATAATTATATTATATAAAATATGTAACAAATTGTCTAGGTTTGGTATGTCAGCCACATATCTATCATGTAGATTAGCCAAAGGTATTATAATATTTAAATTAATGTAATTCGGCTTCATACCTATCTACATCGTTATTATTGTAAGAAATATTTATAAAGAACGACATAGACATATTGAATATCACTTCTAAGTGTCAAGTTTTATTCCTGTTATTTAACAATCGATTTAGATGAGATAATGAACACATGTTTCTACAAATATTGCAAACTTGCGACGACAGCTGCTCTGGTATTTACATGTTATTTAATTGAAAACACATATCGAAAGTGTCTGTCTTCTGGGAAAATATTGGTTTCATATGTTTTTCAACCTTGAAAAATTGTGTGAATCAAAATGATATGTTAAGTAACGAGAGGACTATGAACTCTTTCGTGTGAGGAAGCTATCCAGCTAGCTTACGGAGCTTCGGTGGTAACCGTTCGTGCCTGAAATAATGCATGGTCTTCCTCCACCAGTAAAGCTGGAACGTCGCCATATGTCTTTTTAAAAGTAAATGCAGCTTTAAAGCGTTTCAAAACATTATTGAAGTGCTTTACTGAAACCAATAATTATCCGTCAAAGCTTATAATGATGTGAACTAAATCCTTTTCGGGTCCAGAATTTTTAGCTTAATTGGTGTATTGTCCCTGGACGTCGGGTACATAACAATTAAGGCGTATCATGCATGTATATCAAGCAAATAAACATGCAGGTCATTACCGACATATGAGATAGATTGGAAAATATTTATTGCAATGGCATATGCTTGTAAATATTTCTTTAATTTTATAAACACGGTCTTATCTTTGACGCCCATGCAAAATGATTGGACAAAGTTACTATAAGCGCTTTTAAAATGCAATAACAATTCTAATAACTTAATTGAACCATGATTCAAACCAAAGAGCAAACATTATTTTCCTCTGCTCTTCTGAGATACCAGGAAAAAGTACATATGTTTTGATTTATCTTATAATTCAGTATTTACACCTTACATAGACATGATGTTTCATGTTGAATATCTGATCGGTTTTAAGATTAAGTTTTCTTTGCGTCACAAATAATGCTAAATCCCATGCAATATGTGTACTCTTACCAGACGTTATCTATATACCTATCATCTGTATCCTTTTTCCTTTGTTTGTGGATATTTAGTTCAAACAATAATTGATATTTACTATTTTTATTGTAGTTCAGGTTAAACGTAGACAGTTGCTGGATGTGAATCCCCATTTTAATAGAATTCTTTTACATCCTTTTATTTATAATAAAGTTATCATGAAAAGGATAGCTCTCTCTATTAATGAAAAACATGATTTCTATTTTAGATATTTTACAAACTACGGACACATAACATCTTTAATCATCTCGTTTTTTCCATGAATGATGCCACTATGCCTTCATTAGAATGTAAAAACACCATATTTTTGGTTATTAATTACAGAACAATGTTAAGATATTAAGTTAGCATTCGGCTATATCAATACTATGAATACTGATGATATTCAGGTTCACCTAAATGATAAAAGACTGTTTACATCAAAAACCTACATATAGTTACTGTATGAACAGAAAAAATCATTGTTTATTCAAAGTTTTTTATCATTCATAATCCAGTATTTATAACTCACATACTTTATGTCTACAACACTACTTAAATAGATTACTACATACCAAGTTATTACGAAGATGTGAATGATATTTTTCTAAAAAAAAACAAAACAAAAAACAAAAACATGCTACTTGATAATAATAGGTTTGATGATAGCATAGATGGAAACTATCATTAGTAAAATACGACTGCGATGGAAAGTGGGGGTGGTGATGGAGTTACGTAGCGCCAGCGCATCAGATGTCACATAGCGACATTCCAGATTTATTGCTAGAGGACGGGAAGACTTCAGGTTCGAATTCAAATCAATGTATTATTGCAGGCTCGGACAGACACCTTAGTAGAACCACGCTCCGTAGGCTAGCTGGATAGCTCATTTACATGAAAGCATCCAAACTCCCCGGAAGATACGCGGAGATAGTCATATCTTATTTGTATTTTGGAATAAGTGTTAAGTAAATTTAAATTATCTGATAGGTACTTAACGGATAAAATCATGTGTATATGTATGTATTAACTGGGAATCTGAAATAGTTGTCACGTTTCTAAAGATACATTAATATTATCAACGAAAATATTTGTACGTGGTAATAAATTATTTTGCATTGGAGATACGGTCGAAGGATACAGGTTTTTTCTTCATATTTTCTTCAAAATCAAGACAACGAGTACCGAGTAAAACCACACATTAACATCGACATTTAAAAAACTATGAGATTTGTAAAGTTGTTGGATTGCGCGAATGAAATTACCGGTTAGTGATATTTACATTTCATTCCTCTATTAAATGGTCCAGGAACAACAACTTACAATCTGATTTCTGTAATTCTGTAAAGCCCTGATTTGATAGAAACGTATAGATACAAATCGATATTACATAGACTTAATTGTATTGTAATCATTTATAGCAGCAGGTGATGTAGAAAGTAGTGTTTTTCTTTTCTCTTAAATACTTTCGACATATAAACTGACCGTTCAAATTGAGTTGTATAGAAAGCATGCATTCTTTTATCTATTAAAACTTAAGATTAACAAAATAATTTTGTATAAAAAATTATTCAAGTGCTTAAATATAATAGCTCTTAATTTAAAAAAGATAAGTCATATACATGTATATTGAATTGTTATATATTTGTGATACAGTTCATTATTTTTCAATATCTGCCTATATGTCACTATGTTATTGTATCATACGCCTGGACATTGCAAAATTGAAGAAAATAAGTTTTTGACTTATTAACTCTATAAAAGATTGTGTTATACCTGACACATGACAATTCTATTCTTGATATCAGTGATGAAAATTAAAAAAAAAGGAATTTCAAGTTTAGTTTGATGTAAATACATAAAGAAATAACACAAAGGAGCTTAGAAATTGTATCCTGTACAAACTCTTTAATCAGTTTATGTGGATACGGATAATAATGCCAATACCATGAGGACTAGGCCAGCTCTAGTCGAACTCATTATGAATCATTAGCATCTTACTACAAAAACATAAACAATTTATGATATCATCTGCGTATGCATTATGGCATAAACTATCACCTGCTCTAGTCAGCTAAAAGTACTATGCAGTAATTTAAACGAAAAAATAATTTAGAACTTGAAAACATATATGAATTATTCATAACTCAATAAACCATGATCCCACTTAAAGTTCTTTAGTACTTAAATGCGAAATATAAAGGAGGAATTTCGAAATAAATGTAGAATATTGCACTAATAAATTCATGTTTAAAAGAGAGAGATTTTCAAAGGTGTGGTGTTAAAGTGACATTATGTCTATCTAAGGGGACACTAGGACGGGCTTAATCTAATGTTTTAAGAATTTATTTATATAATACGTTTGTAAAAGTAAAATATTTTGAAACTAAAGTGAGTGAACAGAAAAAGGTCAAAATAAGTTTATATTCCCAAGGTTTATAAGTTTCATCGTTTCAATTTAAATTTATAATTTACTTACCATGAACGATAAATAACTCACTTCGCCCAAGGAAATTTCGTTCGATACCTATCGGCAATTTCCTGTAACGCTTTATTTACAAAACGAATAGGACAGTCTTTTAATGTCTGAGAGAGATTTGTGTTTTATTCTAAACATGTTCTTATATTAACTGCTGTTCAATCACAATTATAACACTCAATATTTTGAAAAATATAGTCAATTAAGCTCAACTTGACAAAGAAAGAATGAGTAACTTTAAATAAATTTATACACCCCGCGCACCTTTTGTGTGATTGACATATGACGGAGAAATACTCATCGAACATAGGCCTCAAGTGCGTGTTATATAGATAAACAAAATTGTCACATCTATGGTCACAATGTTTGTAAACGTGTTGAATATCTGGAATTCAGTATCTCTCATCCTCGACCCGTATTGATCACAAACCTAATTATCACAATTCAGCATGGTTCAGATTATCTTAGGGTAAAATTGAATAGATGTTCTTTGGTTAATCAAACTAATTACACTACTACTGAATGTGTCTAGCATGTCTTTATTGTCCATAACATTAAACAACAAGAGTTCTTATAAATACCATCTGGGTCATCTGTATAATTAAAGTATTGTACCATCGCACACATTGAGTATTTTTTCTGTATTTAAAATTATTTTAGGGGATATAATCAACAGTAATCTTGCAATTAAATTTTGAAATTGAAGTTACATTAATTTCATGTACCTTCATGTTTTAAAGTCCAAAGAATTCTAATTCAGTCATATAACTAAATAGAAACTATTGTGCACTTAAAAGTGTACATAATATCCTATTACATGATATTTCATTACTTAATCTATTCTCTTTTTATAGAAGAATAATACTATAGCACTATGTTCATGTATAAACACGTTTCAATTATCTTATGTTTCAATTATCTAATGTTTGTAAGGCCATTCAGACAGTAGATCGTTCCGTTCGTTATACATGTACCATTAATTCATTTTTATTCAATTTAATTTTCAGACGTCATTTAATGCATTTCAATATTTTAACGATACAAGATAATATTACCTCATTGAAACCTTAATATACAACAGTGATAATTACTTATTTTTAATACAGGGTCAACCTAAAGCTAAATTTAACAATTTATAAACAGAACCTTGCAAATAATATACGATAGGAGCATTGAAATTGCACCAAGTATGGTATGAAATGTAACATTCTGACGTGTTTGATACATCTCTAGCAGACACAATAGAATTACCGCAGAATATTTTGACAGATTCTATTCACTTGTTAGACAACTTATGAAAATGATATATCTGTACATTATTTCAAGCATGGCAAGGCATTTGTACAGCTGATATGAATGAATATTACTGGCGCCAAAGCAATACATAATAACATTGCATTATTAAAATAAATTACGATAATTTCGACAACATGACAAAATTGCGACGGTGTATTATAAAAAAGACTAAAACAATCAAACTAGATACATTTAATATCACATAAAAAGGAAAAAAGGCAATAAAATGGCCAATCAAATTACATATTAATTTCAATCTCAATGCAATACAATGTGACAAGTGTATACGTAAAAGCTATGACAAATTAACAGCTGCTGTAATGAATTAGATGAAATACAAAAACAACAAAAAATCAATGGTTGCTTAGTCTTTTGCACCAAAATGAGAAGAATTGAGAAAAAATATAGCTGACAGTAAAACTGGAACTTTAATGTACTTGCATATTATTTTATTATACACATTAACAGAATCACTCATGACCAAATGAAAGTTTTAGCATTTACATTCAACTCGATGGATGTGTTAGCAACAAATAGCAGTATGGATTATAACTTACTGCTCTTAGTAATTTTTTGCCCGATCCGTAATAATGACTTCAAACATTAGGTTTTAAATCGATAAAGCAATGGTGACCATTTTGTTTTCTGGAAGTTTGTCTAATTTTAACAGTTTAAAGATGCTGTTACCTAGGTAATACCAAAAAAATCCAAATCGATTAGAACACTTGCATTAACAGTAAAGATAACTCCCACTTGTGTATTTGAAATTAACATTACAAAGAAACATATATAAATTGAATTCAATAATGTGGAATCGCGAGGTTCAGAACATGAATTCATTAAGTTGAAATCATAAATTTTTTACTTGTGCCATTGAAATAGTGATTCATGAAGTGGTAATCGTGAATTTATGAAGTGTAAATCGTGAATTAGTGAATTTTGTATGTTGAAAATGTTAATTTACGAAGTTAAAGTTGTGAATTGACGAAGATGAAATCGGGAATTCATGAATTTGTCTTTCGGTCTTTCGTAATATTATTCTTATTATTTCCTTAATATGTTTGACGCCACTATGCCTTCATAGGAACGTTACAACCACTACGTTAGCGGTTATTCAGTACATCGCAATTTATGATTTTTGTAAATTATTTATTCGGCGTTATCAATACTATCAAAATTAATAACTTTTTAAAGATGTTATTCAGTTTTACCTACATTATTATTCTGACTTGATTCATCAACTTACAGAGTTACTTTATGGACAGAAAAATCATTGTTTATTTGTTTCAACTAAATTTTATCCTTCGTAATCTTGTGTTTGTAACTTTCACAATTTTTGTCTACATCACCACTCAAAACGATTACATACCACTTTAGTACGCAGATTTGAATGATCTTTTCAAGGAAACATACCTCAATATAATAGTTGGCTTGATTATATTCTCATGCACTGCGAGCAAAGGTGGATTCTATGTTTTCTTTAGTGAAATGCGACTTTCAAGCTTTACTGCTGGAGGACGACTTCAGAATTCTCCCATGTATTATTGCAGGCACGAACAGTCATCTGAGTAAAAACACGCTCAGGAGGCTAGCTTGATTGCTCATTTACATGAAAACATCCAAATACCGCGGCGGAATTCGAACCCTCAGTGGTGTGTGGCAAGTATAAAGTATAAAGTAAATAAATAAATAAATAAAATAATTAATTAATAAATACATGAACATATTGTAATGTTAATAACTTACTAATTTGACTTATATGGAAGAAAATTTAAAAAAAACAAAAACCGACAAATATCAACAAATAAAAACCGACACAAGGCATGCAATATGCGTACAAGAGCCTATAATGAAATATGTGGACATATTCATAATTTCTTTTAATATTGATATATTAAGTATTATAGTTGAATTTATGCAATAAGATTTTTTGAACGGATAAATATAAATTACAGATCGTGTTTATTTGTTATAACTTTAACATCTGAAACAGTTGTTACATTTCTAAAGAGACATTACTGTTGTCAACGGAAAAATTGCACATGGTAATTAATTATTTGTCATAGGGGATACGGGCGACTGATATAAAGGTTGTCATTATTTTTTCACAAAACGAGTACCGAGTAGAAAAACACAGTGTAACATTGGCAAACGAAGAGTTGACTAAAGCACGTGGTACAGACCTGAAACTTTAAGATAAGGTTTTGAACTGTGAATGATTTTTCTTATAAAGGAAAAAAGTAGAATTATTTCATTTTCGTACATCAGATTTTTTGTTAATGAACAGCCAAAATAACAAAATCATTGACAAGTATGAAATTTGTTTTTGGATTGCGCTGAATGAAATTACCGGTTCGTGATATATACATCTCATTCCACTAAATGGTCCAGGAAAAACAACTTACAATCTGATTTCTGTAATTCTGTAAAGCCCTGATTTGATAAAAACGTAAAGATCCAAATCGATATAATTTAGAATAGACTTAATTGTGCTCTTATCATTTATTGTCGCAGGTGGTGTGGGAAATAGTGTTTTCTAAAATTATACATTTCATATATAAATTGACCATTTAAATTGAGATGTATAGAAAACATGCAGTCTTTTATCAATTAAAACTTATACAAAATTCTTTAGTGTATGCTTAATAAATAAAAAAAGGTTTTAATTTAAATGTAATGAAGTGGACGAAAACATGTTTGGCAAGAACGACTGTCAATAAGAAAATGCTATACTAACTATAAATCTTTCAACACAGTTAACAATGTATCAAGCACATTTTTGTTCTTTTGTTCGCATGGTTTGAAATAACTATTGACAGTTGTCTTATTTATTTTATTCACGCATAATTACTTAGTTATGACAGTTTTTAATTGTTACATATTTTTAGTTAAATAAAAGAGATGCTTCGGAAAAAAAAGGTTTTTTTAAAAAAATTGGCCTAGGTTTTGGTAAAAAAGAAAAGAAAAAAGAGCGTTACATATTAGGTGTTACTTAGTGTTACGCTTGTAACAAATGGCAAGTGTTTCGTAGAATTGCGCCCATTTTGTGCCCTACATGTCCGTTGCATGTAAGTCTCCAAAAAAAAACCCCAACTGTTTTACCCTGGTTGTGAGTTATTAGTCGCCGGTAGAAACCGGCGACTATATTTGTAACAGTTTAATATTATATCTATGGTAGGAGAAGGCCTTAAAATCTGAAAATAAAAGCAAATCAATTACTGAACAATTAAGGACCACAATTATTTTTTCAGAATCTTAAAAATTCAAAAATAAATTAACGTTGCTAAATGAAATGAAATATACAAATATTGACATCTTAAAAAGCAACATTACAATTTTCATAAAATGAATTAATAACGTATCCCTATGGACCAGTCATTGAATTTAGGGATACTTTTACTTTTTTCTAAGTGTCAAGCGTTGCTATTTTATGATAGATAAATCATGAATGATATTTAAAATGACACTTTTAAATTATCTGGTTGTTTTATATCTTATGACACCTATTATATTTCATTATTTTATCTAATTATAAACAGATTCTCCCTGTTCTATTGTAAGAATCACGTGACTACACGTTGTATGTTAGTGTTATAGAATCTATTAATAGTAACAGATTGCTGATAAGACATACTAGTTGGAAAACGGTATGAGGGCTAATTAGATGCAAATGTATAAATAATTACAAAGTTATCTTTCATTATTCAGTTTCATATTTTATATCATTAGAAAGGATTAGTACATTAAAGAATTAAATAAATTTTCAAAACCTTTTCATTTTATCTTGGTAAAGGGTTAAATTTTGCCCTTTCTATCAATGTTCAATAGTTTAGTTTAGGTTGAACATCACAAAAATAGATTTATGCTAAAGAGGCACATTTATTGAAATAGTGGTAATCGTCGTCTTCGTTATATTCCGTCGATTTCCGTCGCGCAGGTTACCAAAACGGTACGACACATAATAATGAAAACTAATAAAATATCTTTTTGTTAATATTTGTCGAACTGAAAGGCAATTAAACGTTAACTATATCGTATGTAACGACAGGAATATTGATTTCAACTAAATAGCTTATTTTTTTCGATAGCGCAAAAAAATAGTTTTATGAAAACTGCAAAAGGGATTTTCAAAGATTCGAATTTGGCCTACTAGGTCACAACTTCGTCCTATACTTACCACATATTAATTAATTTAATATCGAGATCTATACTATCAATAAAATCTTTAGCATAAATAAAGTAATAAGTTACGTAAACTAACGTACGAAATACTTGCTTAATAATCATAGCAGTTCCTTAACAATATTGCTAAGCAAGTTTGCTTCATATATGATGTTTTATTGTGAATAAACAGTTACTCAACATAAATTATTCCTCTTTTCTTTATACCTGAACCATTAATTAAACTGATTGTTTTATATTTATGATAAAACAGTCATTTTCTATCCGGCGACTTGATGCTTTAGCATCAAAATCTCTACTTGTCTGCAATTGAATTTGCAAACGTTTGTATTGTCATAGCAAATAACACTGCATATGCACAATGTTTTTTGCTTGATTCGTCTGCAAAACAGTCGTGTCTTATATGATTTTGAAAAGGACGCATGATTTACTGCGGAATGAGACGAGATATTTTTCGAGTGGTCAATAAAAACACAAGTAAATAAAAACATTCACATACATCAACTTAACACTTCATGGCAAATTTTAAATGTCTGGCTTTGTTGCAAAACATTTTGTTTACATTTTCTTCAAATGGAAGGACAATGTTTTCTTATCGCCGTATACAAATAATTGTCTGTGCAGCTGTTTCTAGTTTACCGAGATTTAATATCGTGGAACCAGGCAAAAATTAAACTATGCGTTAACACGTTGTCTAAACCTTAAGAGGAGCTGTTCCGCATTTCGAAAAACGCATCAGTGTAAGAGTTGTTGTATTGCACTGTCATAAAACAGCTGATTTTTTTGTCTAAACCTTAAGACTGTTCCGCATTTCGAAAAAACGCATCAGTGTAAGAGTTGTTGCATTGCACTGTCATAAAACAGCTGATTTTTTTAATATATCCAGTTGTTGATTTTTAGAAACTAGTAAACAAGTTTCTTTGGAGAAATTTATCTTTCCCAGTTTTGTACTTTTTCTTTCGAGACGATTTATATAGTGCTGTGCGGATATAGTTCTGGTTTCAAACAAAATTTAAAAAAAAAAAAAACGTTTTTTTTAAAAGTTAAGCGAGGTCACTCGTGTGCTTGTTTACTTATTAAGTTAGATTTGATAACGGGTCGGATGCCTTTAATGTCTTATATTCTACATTTATGCTCAATTTTGATGCTTTATCGTTGGTCATTTGCTTATTAAATGTTTATATATCGTTTACTAGGGATATAATTAATTAATATTCAAGGCAATATGATAACCCATCACGAGCAACACTCTCTTTACATACATAAGACGCATGGCTTCGGATTCTTGGCACATTAAAACATTGACTGAAGGGTGCCTGTCCTGTCACAGTATAAAAAAAGTACTGCTAGTACGAACGTAATTGAATTTTCGTGTCTTAACGTTTCTCCTTTAATTCAACAACAGCGCATATCTAAACAGACATTAGTCTGGGTAGCATTTTATTCGTCTCTTCTTAAGGTATGCATTATACAACTGACAATTTCTAAAACCTCGCGTCTTTCTTTCTGTTCTGAAATCATTCAATGTCAAACTAAATTGTTACATGCATTTGTCTGCCTATACTGAATATATCAATTTGTTATTTATCATACGCCTAGACATTGCGAGCATTGAAGACAATAAGTTCTTGACTTATTAAATGAATAAAATGTTGCGTTATGCGTGAGACATGAAAATTTTATTCTTGATATCAGTGATGAAAATAAAACAAGGAATTCAAGTTTAGTTTGATGTAAATACATAAAAAAATAGCACAAAGTAGCTTAGAAATTGCATTCTGTAAAAATCAGTTTATGTGGAAACGGATAATAACGTCAATACCATGACGGCTAGGCCAGCTCTGCGTACAATCTTACAATCAAACTAACTATGAATCATTAGCATCTTCCTACAAACACATAAACAATTTATGATATCATCTGTGTATGCATTATGGCATAAACAGTCACCTGCTCTAGTCAGCTAAATGCACTACGCAGTTATTTAAACGTAAAAATAATCCAGACCTTGAAAGCATTTATAAATTATTCATATCTCATTAGACCATGATGTCACTAAAGGTTATTTAGCACTAAAATGCGAAATATAATGGAGGAAATGTAAAATGTTGCACTTATAAATTCATGTTTGAAAAAGAAAGATTTTCAAAGGTGTGGTGTTAAATTGACTTTATGTCCATCTAAGGGTATATAGTGAGTGAACACTGGGAAGGGCTTAATCTAATGTTGTAAGAACTTGTTGCCCAACCCTTTTGCATTTTGATATATACTCATAATTAATATAAAATGTTTGTAAACATATATTTAATGCAATAAAGTATGTTTAAACTATAATGAGTGAACAGATAAATGTCAAAACAAGTTTAATTTCCCAAAGTTTATAAGTTTATAAGTTTCAATTTAAATTTATAATTTACTTACCATGAACGATAAATAACTCACTTCGCCAAAGGAAATTTCTTTCAATACCTATCGGCAATATGTAACGCTTTATTTACAAAACGAATGGGACAGTCTCTTTACATCTAAGAGAGATTTCTGTTTTATTCTAAACATATTCTAATATTAACTGCTGTTCAATCACCATTATAACAGTCAATACTTTGAACTATATAGCCAATTAAGCTCAACTTTACAAAGAAAGAATGAGTCACTTTAAATAATTTATAGACCTCTATTGTGTGATTTGTGTGATTGACATATGACGGAGAAATACTCATCGAACATAGGCCTCGAGTGCGTGTTATATGGATGAACAAAATTGACACATCCATGGTTACAATTTTTGCAAACGTGTTGAATATCTGGAATTCAGTATCTCTCATCCTCGACCCGTATTGATCATAAACCTTATTATCACAATTCAGCATGCTTCAGATATCTAAAGGTACAAGTTAAATAGATGTTCTTTGGTTAATCAAACTAATTACACCACTACCGAACGTGTCTAACACGTGTTTATTGTCCATAACATTAAACAACAATAGTTCTTATTATCTTATTAATACCAATAAGGTCATCTGTATAAATAAAGTTTTATACCATCACACACATTGAGTTTTATTTTTTTTATTTAAAATTGTTTATGGAATATAATTAAAAGTATTATTTACCTTAAGTTTTGAAACAAAAGTTGCATTTTAATTCCATGTAACTTCATGTTTTAAAGACCAATGAATTCTTATTTAGTCTTGTAAATAAATAGAAACTATTTTGCACATTAAAAAGGGTACACAAAACATCCTATTATAAACTTCCATTACATAATTTATTCTATTTCTCATAGAAGAAAAATGCTTTTGCAATATATCTATGTATAAAAACGTTTCAATTATCTTATTTTAAGGCCATTCATAAAGTAGATCGTTCGTTTGTTATGCATGTTCCATCGATTCGTTTTAAGTTCATTAAATTTTCAGATGTCATTAAATGCATTTCAATCTTTTAACGATACAAACTAATATTACCGGATTAGAACATTAATATACAAGAGTGATAAATTACTTATTTGTAACACATGGTCATTCTAAAAGAAAATGATTTATTTCTACATTTTATATACAGAATCTTGCAAAGTATATACAATAGGAGTATTGAAATTGCACCAAGTGCGGCATGAATTCTGACATGTTTGATATATCTATAGCAGACACAATTGAATTACAGCAGAATATTTTGACAGATTCTATTCACTTGTTAGACAACTTATGAAAATGATATATCTGTACATTATTGCAAAATGGCAAGGCATTTGTAAAATTGATATGAATAAATATTACTGGCGCCAAAACACTAAATAATAACATTGTATTATTAAAATGAATTAGGGAAATTTTGACAAAAATTTCAAAATTGCGACTGTGTATAATGGAAAAAATTGAGCTAATATAACAACAACGGATTCCTTTATTATCCCATGAAACGAAAAAACCGTGATTATCAATAAAATTGGCTATCAAATTACATATAAAATTTCAGTCTCCCGTCTGTTGATTTGAATGTAAATAACAAGACGACTTGAAAGAATGATGCACTATCAAAGCAATATAATAGGGCTAAATGATGAACTTGTTTTCATTCCCTTTGTTTGCATATACCCATGTTGATGACTTACGTAACGGTTTGTTATTCTTAGTATTTTATAACTGCAGTCACTCATTTAAAACTAACAAAACTAATGCTAGTTTAGAAGCTTCTAAAATATTTTTTTTCATATAACTAGTCTTGACACATTTTACCTGGTACTTTACAGTCGATAAATATTTAAAGTGTTGTTTAATTATTGATATGTTTCTACAATCAAATTTCAAATCAAGTTAACAACTTTGTCATATGTCTTTCTTTTTTGTGGGGGGTGGCTGATTTTCATAAGTACTTTGCGTGATTTTCACAATAAAAACCGTAAACGTAGAAACTTGCATAAACAGTAAAGATAACTCCCGTTTGTGCATTGGAAATATAAGAAATATATAATAATAAACAATTTCATTTTCATAATGTTATTTAAATATTAATTAAATATCAATATTAATTGTTTTGCTTCTCATTGGTACCGGTCATTTTGGTGATAATTCAATGTTGCATTATGTAAATTGTATAAATAATGATATTCTCATTCCGAAGACTTGCGTTACTCATAGAAACCATGACAGTGAATTTAAAATTATAAGATACATTTTTTAAATCATATTTAAAATGTTTAGAGTTATTTTCAGTCATAGTTGTTATCTAGAACCAATAATTCTTTAGGAGACAAGTACATTTGTAGTTCCCTTACATACATTGAATCCTTTTGATAAAATGAGACCTTTAATAAGAAATAGCTAAAAATACAATCATGTCTGTTTTTTTGTTATTACGTAAAAAATCTTTTACATTTATTAAACTTCAACCATTAAGAAAACATGTGTTAATGTATTTTGTACATTAACATCAATAACCAAATGAATGTATTTAATAACAACAACTTAGAAAACATGGTTAACAGACGATTGAAAGCACAATGGTATAAACCTCGTTTAATGTGTAATACATGATCGTCATTGCTATAGTCATTCTGTATCGGTCACGTTATTATTTTGTGGCGCCTTTCCATTGCTTATTAATAACATACATTTAAAATACTCATTTGAGTATGCCATCTTCAATTTTGTGATCAAGTTACTTTTCACATTTTAGTGCAAGGATAAATGGCGAAGTTTATGTTTTGTCAATAAGCAACTGAATCTAACAATTGTCCCCTTGATAGTGTTTAAAACTTATGACACGTCTGTCAGGTAATGAAATTTTGATTCAAATGAATGGGTAAAGATATTAAAGAATATCTTAATTATTCCAAACTACCATAAGTTGTTTTGCTTACATACATATTCATTTTTCTACATCGTTCCAGTAATAATGATTTGAAATAAATGCATAAAAGAGGGAGATTAAGATTGAATGAGTGGTTATAGATTTACTGTTTGGCAAGGGCGATGTTCATAACATGAACATTTAATAATACTTAAACTCCGAAATGTATCCATATTAAGTAGACATAGTTTCACCAATTAATATGTTAGAAGTATATCACTAAGATGGATACACAATTGTTTTCTTCTTAGGAATGTTATCTTGTTAATGGGAAATGAGTACGATCTCGAAACTTCTTATCTTCTTGATGCAATAATCAATATTCAATCCACGTGATACTGAGAATCTTGAGTTGTTTACTAGACATATATGACTGGTAGCTATTTTAATCAAATATCTAATCAAATGACGTCATACATTCAAGAAGCAAAACTTATTTAACAATTGGGATGATTCCAAACTGTCTAACTAAAAGGCAGCAAATGGGATTTTTTGTTTATATTTCTATTTTTGTGGATTTGCTAAATTGAAAGATTTGTATGTTTTCTGTGGAAGATGTGCTACTTTTAGATAATGTTTTAAAGCAATGAATTTGCCGTGCATTATTTATATTGTATATACATATATTGTTTTCCTTGAAATCATTTGTCTCATCTGAAGGCATGCCACTTAAATATTATGATAAATTTATAACATTCCATGAAACTGTTTAAAAATAAAAACATATCTGATGATATGTTTGTTCATTGGACATTACACTTTTCATGCACCAAGCATTTAAATTCTTCACAGAAGTAAGAATGCAATCGAACCTATACTACATACGAACATGAATGTAACATTTTTCTTGTATATTTATTTCTTTATTTATTTTGAAGTTGTGTTTAGCACTACCAAAGCCATTAGTCATTATACTTTATACAACGTTTGCAAATATTCACTCTTAAGATTGATTTTCCATTTGAGTGTGCTACGACTTATTCTTAAAACATGATGTTTTTCAAAGTTTATTCAACCGTTTATTCTTAAGTTTCATCAAAGTTTGCGAACATTTATTTATAAATTGTTATCGATTTCATATAAATGAAGTTAAAAAAGCAACACAACCTGTATATAAACATGCACAAATGATCTAATTGGGGTAACTTCCCCCACATCCTAAATGAACAAAATAGAAATGGAAATAAAAATGATAAAATATAAAAAGAAACATATAAAATAAATAGAAAATGAATATTAAATAAATAGATGAACACAATGTCATATTAATTACTTATATACATGTATATAGAAGAAATTAAAATAAACAAAATATAATATCCTTAGCAAGTGATGCAATAAGCAAAAAGTCATAATATTAACATGAAGCGTCATTGTTAGAATGCGACACAACATTAGCGAGGTAATGATCTTTTTATACCAGTTTGTTTGTTAAACTAAAACATTGGTCAATTACATGTAAACATTACATTGTATTTTATTACATTAATATGAAATATAAATCACATAGCGATCCACCTTAAATCATATGTGTGCGGAGAAACAGACTGTCTGCCGCTATTTATCGATATAAATGAAAGAATAATCATGTTTTGGATTAACATGATAACATGATGTAAATAATAAGAAAATGAAGCTGTCGTCTCTAATATACGATAATATATATAATCTTTCAAACAAATTAAGCAAAATAATATGAGAAAAATCCATTTCTTTGCATTGCAAACATATTTCTTTTATGAAATGCGGGTTATTGAATTCAGTACATAGTTACACAAACTTATGGAAACGGTAAGTGGTTGAAACTCGCAATAAGACAGCAACTAAAAATAATTTTCTAATTGATAGTTTCTTTCCTTACTGAAAGCTCTAGCAAAAGGTACACTCTACAGAATACTTAAGAATATTTAAGAAATAATTTAAATTTGAAAAATGCATTTTATCAATTCTTAGCCATTTCTTCGTTACATGAAGAAGTTTCAACACGAAACCAAAGATAACCAATAAAAACAGGCAATTAGGCCCGAATCACAGTTAAGCAATTACCCAGTGTAACAATATGATAGTAGATAAAATTCAATACTTATTTGAATGAACTTTGCTGAAAGATCCATAGGAAAGAAATGTTTGAAACATTATTTAAGACACCCAAAATACATTCAAGCTTAAAGATCTCCTTAACACAGCAAACACGTTAGAGAAAATATTTGAAATTAATTTGTAAATTCATTAAAACAATAATTTTTAGATAATTACAAAACAATGTAGCATTCAACTCTTATATGATCATGATCCGTGATTGTTATACAAATATAACATTGATTATTTTTTCTATGATAAATAATACGTAACCACATCAAAGTGTTTTTTTTATTTCCTTTTGAATTTTTGTCTAATAGTTTATCTTTTTGCAATTAGCTTTTAACTATGAGTTAAGAGATATCATAGTAAATGATTAGAATGCTCTGACGTATATAAATGTACTTCACTTGTCAATTGTTTAAATTATTATCTAATTCTTCTTTAAAATGTAATCATTAACATCGTCATTGTAGCTGTTGGTAATATGAAACAAAATTATCTTGTAAGAGAGTCTGATTAATTTGACTCCACGGTTTAATGTGGTTAATTCGTTTTATTACAAAGAAATTTACCAATATGTATTTTATTTGCCATTTGTAAAATGAATTGTGATTTATGCGTTAGCAAATGATAAGAACAAATACTGTTTACGAGTTATTTTTATCACTATAATTATATATACATTGTATTACTACATTTATTTGTGTTAACATGAAATGCCAACATGAAATGTGTGAAATAAACGACTTGACTTGACTTAACCATTTCTATTTTAAAAAGGGAATGTCCACTCATTCCCAATTCACGTACCAATTATGGCCAAATTACACTACAAAAAGGATGCCCTTTTTACCATTTTTGAGAAAGAAAAGAACAAAGACAAGCAAAAAATCAACATAAATGTATTTGTATCTTTTAATTAACAGTGATTTAATTGACATAACTCAGTGTTAAGCCAGCTTAACAAAATCAAACAAGCTCTAACCTTGACAACAGTAATTTAATTATGAAGAATTGTTAAGCTGGCTTAACAAATAATAAAACAAAGCTACATACTAATAAATTTGTGAAAAAAACACAACAATAACTCAACTGATGTTAACTGAAGAAAAATGTTACGCCGGCTTAACAATATCTTATACGATATAAATAACAAAATTTATCATTTCATAAGATAAAAATTAACCAGATAAAATGTTATGCCGGCTTAACATTATCAAAAATCACTTTCACAACATAAAGAAAATGTTACGCCGGCTTAACAATTTCTCAAATCAAATAAATATTTCAAAGAAAATTTCAAACTGTGAGACAAATTGTTATGCCGGCTTAACAAAATGGAAAATATTTTTAATTGTAAGATAAATAATTCCATTAGACGAAGAAAAATGTTACGCCGGCTTAACAAATAATGAAATCCAAGTGGAATTACAACACAAAATTTCAAACTGTAAGTTAATTTGTTACGCCGGCTTAACAAAATCAAAAAATCATTTTCATTAGATGAAGAAAAATGTTACGCCAGCTTAACAAATTCTCAAATCCAAGTGGAATTACAGCACAAAATTTCAAACTGTAAGTTAAATTGTTACGCCAGCTTAACAAAATCAAAAAATCATTTTCATTAGATGAAGAAAAATGTTACGCCGGCTTAACAAATTCTCAAATCCAAGTGGAATTACAGCACAAAATTTCAAACTGTAAGTTAAATTGTTACGCCAGCTTAACAAAATCAAAAAATCATTTTCATTAGATGAAGGAAAATGTTACGCCAGCTTAACAAATATTCAAATCCATGTGGAATTAACGCACAAAATTTCAAACTGTAAAACCAGATAAAATGTTATGCCGGCTTAACATTATCAAAAATCACTTTCACAACATAAAGAAAATGTTACGCCGGCTTAACAATTTCTCAAATCAAATAAATATTTCAAAGAAAATTTCAAACTGTGAGACAAATTGTTACGCCGGCTTAACAAAATGGAAAATAATTTTATTTGTAAGATAAATAATTTCCATTAGATGAAGAAAAATGTAACGCCGGCTTAACAAATTCTCAAATCCAAGTGAAATTACAGCACAAAATTTCAAACTGTAAGTTAAATTGTTACGCCAGCTTAACAAAATAAAAAAATTATTTTCTTTAGATGTAGAAAAATGTTACGGCAGCTTATCAAATATAATCCAAGAGGAATTACAGCACAAAATTTCAAACTGTAAGTTAAATTGTTACGCCAGCTTAACAAAATCAAAAAATCATTTTCATTAGATGAACAAAAATGTTACGCCGGCTTAACAATTTCTCAAATTAAATAAATATTTCAAAGAAAATTTCAAACTGTGAGACAAATTGTTACGCCGGCTTAACAAAATGGAAAATAATTTTATTTGTAAGATAAATAATTTCCATTAGATGAAGAAAAATGTTACGCCGGCTTAACAAATTCTCAAATCCAAGTGGAATTACAGCCTGTAAGATAAATTGTTATGCCGGCTTAACAAAATCGAAAAAACATTTTCATAAGTTGAAGAAAAATGTTAAGCTGGCTTAACAAATTATCAAATCAAAGTAATGTTTCAAAGAAAATTTTAAACTGTAAGATAAATTGTTATGCCGGCTTAATAAAATCGAAAAATCATTTTCCTTACATGAAAAAAAATGTTAAGCTGGCTTAGCAAATTATCAAATCAAAGTAATGTTTCAAAGAAAATTTTAAACTGTAAGATAAATTGTTATGGCGACTTAACAAAATCGAAAAATCATTTTCCTTACATGAAGAAAAATGTTAAGCCTGCTTAACAAATTTCAAACTATCAAGTTAGTTGTTATGCCAGCTTAACAAAATTAAAATTCATTTTCATTACATGAAGAACTAGAACTCCGCGAGTCGGATGTGACGCTTTGTGAACAATATAGTTTAGGAGAAATGGCCAGGACAAAAAATTAAATACGAAAACTAACAAAGGGCAATAACTCAAAAAATAATAAGTAAGGAGGACAAAACTATGAAAGAAAAATCAATTATGTATAATTATGTATTAAGTTATAGTAAAAAAAAATAATATTTGTTAAAATAAATTCCAAGATCAAGGGAAATGATTCTAGAAATAGTCACGCTAGAGTTATGACCCTTGTCACACAACATGTATGTAATGATAAGAAGTATATATTTGAAGTTTGAAGTAGATACCTTAAAAGTAACAAAGTTATAATATTTCTTAAAGAAAATCCTAAGTTCAAAGAGAGATAAATCTGTAAAAATTACTTCAAGAGTTATGAACATTGTCACATAAAATATAATTGGTTATAAGGAATAAGTATTTGAAGTTTGAGGTAGATACCTTTAAAACTAAAAAAGTTATAGTAAAAAATAACATTTTTCTAGTAAAAAAATCTAAGTTGATGGGGAGATAATTCTTGCAATATTGGTGCTAGAGTTATGAACCTTGTCACATAAGATGTGGATGATGATAAGGTACATTTATTTGAAGTATGAAGTTGATCCCTTTAGAAATAAATAAGTTACATTAAAAAAATAATATTTTTTTAAGAAAATTCTAAGTTCAAGGGGAGATAAATCTGAAAATATTGGTGCTAGAGTTATGAACCTTGTCACATAAGATGGGGATGATGATAAGGTACATATATTTTAAGTATGAGGTTGATCCCTTAAGAAATAAAGAAGTAACAGTAAAAATTAGTATTTTTTAAGGAAAATTCTAAGTTCAAGGGGAGATAAATCTAAAAATATTGGTGCTAGAGTTATGAACCTTGTCACATAAGATGTGGTTGATGATAAGGAACATATATTTGAAATTTGAAGTTGATACCTTAAGAAATGACAAAGTAATAGTGAAAAATATTTTACTGCACCAAAACTTTAATCTGAAATTCGGACGCGGACGCCGAGGCGAGTAGGACAGCTCTCCATATACTTCGTATAGTCGAGCTAATAAGAACTGCAGAGTACCGGTCCTTGTGCACTGCACTTCGGGTTATTAAAAGAAGCATGCATACCAAGTTTGAAGTCAATCAGACTTATAGTGACTGAGTTATGCTCCGGACAAGCTTTAGCGGACCCGACGCCGACAACGACGACGACACAGACGCGGCCGACACCGCCGACAAAAGTAACCCCTATATGTCACCTTTTCAAGGCGACACAAAAATGTTATGCCGGCTTTACAATTTCTTATATCCAACTATTTGACAAACAAAATTTCAAACCATCAGATCAATTGTTATGCCGACTTAACAAATTTGAAATTCACTTACATTACATGAAGAAAAATGTTACACCGTGAGTGGCTAAACAATTTGCTATGAAATTGCTATGATACCTTAACAAAATTAAAGTTCATTTTCATAAGATAAGAAAAATGTTAACAAATTTGAAATTCACTTACATTATGTGAAGAAAAATGTTACGCCGGCTAAACAATTTCTAAAATCTAAGAAGAATTCAACACAAAATTTCAAACTATCAGTTAAACTGTTATGCCAGCTTAACAAACTTGAAATTCATTTTGATAAGATGAAGAAAAATGTTACTCTAGCTTAACAATTTCTCAATTTACATACAATTATAGCACAAGATTTCAAATTATAAAATATGTTATGCCAGCTTAACAAAATTGAAATAAAATAATTATAGTGCCGGCTTAAATTTTTTTACATACTTCTTACATCTTAAAAGTATTATAGTTCAACATAAATCTAACAGAGAAATAATATAATGCTGGCTTAACAAAATTTAAATTAATTTTTTTTCATGTAGAAAAATGCTATGTGGGGCTTAACAACTCATATCCAAGTAATATTCAAAGAAAATTTCAAACTGAAAAATATAATGTTCAAGAAAAAAATGTATGCCGGCTTAACAATTTCTCAAGTCTTAGAATTATTACTGTTCAACAATTATCTAACAATTGAATTGTTTTGCCGACTTTACAAAATTAAAATTCAATTTCACCAGATGAAGAAATGTTATACCGGCTTAACAATTTCTCAAATCTTAGAATTATTACTGTTCAACAATTATCTAACAGTTAAATTGTTTTGCCGACTTTTCAAAATTAAAATTCAATTTCATCAGATGAAGAAATGTTATGCCGTCTTAACAATTTCTCACATCTTATAACAGTTCAACATTAATTTTACAGAAAAAAAGTTGTGCCAGCTTAGCAAAACAAAAGTGCTAAGCCGGCTTGACAGATCAATTAAAAAAATCACTTTTACCCTACAAAAAGTAAAACTAATTTTCCTCAAACTCTGATAAAAAATAACACAAACAAGTTTAAGTTAAGTTAAAGAGTTATAACAAGAGGGCCATGATGGCCCTGAAATCGCTCACCTGTATATAGGTCCCTGGGTTAGGGCCAATTTTAAGGGCTTTGATTTGAACAAACTTGGTAGACACCCATTGGAAGATGTTTCATAATAAATATCTAAGCTCTAGCTCTTTAGGGTTTTTTAAAGAAGATTTTTTAAGTTTTCACTATACACATATAGGGAGAGTATGAACCCCTCCCCCTCCAGACAGGGCCAATTTTTACCCTAGGACTTTTATTTGAACAAGCTTGGTAGACACTCATTAGAAGATATTTCATATTTAGTATCCAAACTGTAGCTCTTTGGGTTTTTTATAATATTAAGATTTATTAAGTTTTTACTATACACATACAAGGAAAATCGATGATCCGGGGCCAATTTTAACCCCAGGTCCCATATTTGAACAACCTTGGTAGACACCCATTAGAAGATGTTTCAAGACTTTTTAAGTTTTTACTGTATACATAAACAGAAACAATGACCCCCCTGGCGCGGGGCCAAATTTGACACCAGGGCTTTTATTTTAACAAACTTGGTAGTCACTAACTAGATGATGTGTCATGATTAATATCTAAGCTCCAGCTATTTGGATTTTTAAAAAAAAGATATTTAAAGTTTTTACTATAATATTATACAACTAAGGAAAATCAATGACCCCCTGGGGAAGGCCAATTTTGACCCCAGGGCTTTTTTTTTTGAACAAACTTGGTAGACACTGACTAGACAATGTTTCATGCCAAAGATTTTAGCTCTTTTATTAAAAAACAAGATTTTTTAATTTTTTTCTTTTCGTTTGCCATGGCAATCAGAGTTCTGCATTGAATTAAATTCTTCTAACAATTTTTGAAGTTGACTACAAAAGGAACAATCCTGTGAAGTTTTGGTGAAATTGGCTAAGAGGTTTATGAGGAGATGTCATTTAAAGTAAAAGTTTAAGGAAGGACCCCGGATGAAATTGAAAAGCGTTAAAAAAACTTACTATGTCACTTTGAGACAGGTGAGCTAAAAAGTATATCAAAGTCAAACAGCTACCAACTTCAATCAGAAATGCACAATTTGAATCATTTGAATTAAATTTGTTAAGCTTGATCAGAAATTTATGAAATTAAATATAATATCATTTGTCTCATATTTTATAATTAAACAAAAATGAATTGAAAGTATTTAAATGTAAATTATCAAAACAAGTTTAAGCAACATGTAGCCATGATGGAATGAAACAATTTTGCCAACGGATGCAGAAATTTAATTGATTACACTTGAGCCATACAAAATTCATAAAAATAAACCATAATAGAAACATAATACAATTTTTAAAAATATCTATCAAATCCAAATATGTCTTTAAACATCATCAGAGATTGGAGCTGTAAAATGGCTACCTCTTCTCTTGTCCATCATGACCTATAATTGAAACAAAGAAAACTAAATTAGTAAATTTAAGTGTGCCTTGTCATGATGATGAAGCAATACAAAATGTCTGTTAAAATGTTTGAATAATAATCAACATTAAAGCTTTTGCATGACAATAAGAGTATCTGTTATTCAGGATAAAAACTTCTTTACCTCACTCAGGATAAAAACTTTGATAAGAGTATTTTGAACCTCAGAGTAAAACTTCTTTAAAGAGTATTTTGTACATCAAAATAAGAGTGATTCAGAACATTAATTTTGTATCTTTACACATCTTTACAATACAGACAGGGAAATATCAATAACTATTTATTAAATATCAACGGTTTTCGGAAGTCAATGCCTGCTATTAATTTCAATGGTAGATTCACTCATTGCTATTGCTATCACTGGTTGCTATTGAAACTGAGCTTTAGTTCATGTAGATTTAGAGAAGAGTTTTTTACTATATACATATAAGGAAAATCTATGTTCCCTGGGGCGGGACCAATTTTGACCTGAGGGCCATCATTTGATTTTTTGCGTTTAGGTCCACTTGAAATGTTTCATACCAAATATCTACTTATAAGATAAAACCTCTATAATATAATGGCAGAAGATTTTTTGTTTGTTTTTACTATATAAAGGAAAATCAATGATCCCCTGAGGTGGGCCAATTTTAATCAAATGGCTGAAATTTGAACAATATTTGTAAATGTCGCAGGGTCATATTAATGTATTAATGTTAAATGTTATTTGTAAATGTATGTCCCGTATTGTACACCGTAAATTATGTAAAGTCCTATATTTGTGTCCTTTTCCTATATTCCATACATTCATCCTTTTATTCATTTACTCATTCATTCATTTCTTCATTCATTCATTTATTAACAAGTATGTACTAACCATTGGTACAGGCCTCAATCTTAAATATTCTATTTCCGCACTAAGTACCTTCAGGCATGCGCACTCCTACTAAAAATTTTCAAGCCAAACTTCGTATTCATCAATAATAAATATTTTCTAAAAGCGTATTTCTGTATTTTTATAGGTAAATATAAATGTCTGTATTAATCCCATACTTGTTATTCTACATTTTGCCATTCATAATTTTGTGTCATTTGTCATTATTTTGTCTTTGCACTCCTACTAAAAATTTTCATGGCGCAAGCCAAACTTCGTATTCATCAATAATAAATATTTTCTAAAAGCGTATTTCTGTATTTTTATAGCAACCCTCAAGCCCAAAACCTATTAGCAGCACCTTTTCCATATCGTCAAAAGTAAACTGCAACATAGACCTCTACATAGCCAATATCTAAGCTAAAACCTCTATAGTATAATCAAGAAGTTTTTTAGTGTTTCTGCTGACCCTCAAACAGATTTAGGCATTCACTTTTTTATTTATATAAATATTTTCATAATATATATATATTTAGTCATCATAAATTTATTGATACAAATTTAAAATCTTATTAGTTTTCCTGGTTGGTATGAATGCAAAACTTTATTTCATCTTTTTAAAGGGAGATAATTAAGCCAGAATAAAATGCACTGTGATGCATATAATATAACCCTGTGTAAAAGTGACCCCAGATGGCCATTTGTATACAAGGTTCATCAATTACATAACTTTAGTAGAGGATCCACAAGGCAATTCTACATGCCAAACTATCTAAACTCTGGACATTTGTGTATAAATTTGTGTATTTTCCTATTTAAATCTATCCTTGAGCACAAAAGTGCTCAGGTAAGCTAACAAGAGCTGTCGGTAGGACAGCACGCTCGACTAAGTTCTAAGTGCTTGATAGTAAAAGAGCCTTGATAATGTTAATTTTTTTAAGATCACAAAAGGTCTATTTTTTTTTTAATAAATTCATGTTATAGGCCTTAGAGAGAGTCTAATTATACAGTATTGGCTTGATTATTCGGAAGGTAATGTCACAAGGTTGTTTTATTGAGTATAATAATACTAATTACCTATGAATACATAAATTTGACAGAAAAGGTACAAAGGCTTCTAATTAAGATGTTTTATCAAGTAAATCACTGCTTTATTATTATGAATGCATAAAATTGTCCCAAAAAAGGGCACAAACCCTTCAGTAGTAATTGAGATAATAGCTTACAAGCAAAACTTTACCATGAATTTCTAAGTTGAAAAAGGGGAGAAAAATCAGCCTAAATGCAAGATAGAATTATGGATCTTTGTCAGTGACCTACAATTATGACCCTAAATGCATATGTGAAGTTTTAAATAAATATCTTTAATAGTTATTGAGATATGTAAAACTTGCATGTAAACATTAACCAAGAGACTAAGTAGAAAAGGGGATATGAATCAGCCTTAATGCAAGATAGAGTTATGGAACTTGGTCAGTGACATACAATTATGACCCTCCAATTATGACCCTAAGTGCATGTGTAAAGTTTCAAGTAATATCTTTGAAGACCTTTAACTTTAACCAAAATTTCTAAGTTTCAAAGGGGCAAATAATTCTTCAAATTTTGCAGCCAGAGTTATGCAATTTTGCAAACTGATGTACATTGTTACTATAAAAACGTATTTTAAATTTCAATTGAATATCTCAAGCAATAATTGAGATATTTGACTTTACAAAAAAACTTTAACCAAAATTTCTAAGTTCAAAAGGGGCATAATTTTGTCAATATTGTAGGCAGAGTTATCCAACTTGTCAATCTGATGTACCTTGTTACTATAAATAAGTATTGTAAGTTTCAATTGAATATCTCAAGCAATTATTGAGATATTTGACTTTACAAAAAACTTTAACAAAAATTTCTAAGTTAAAAAGGGGCATAATTTTGTCAATATTGTAGGCAGAGTTATCTAACTTGTCAATCTGATGTACCTTGTTACTATAAATAAGTATTGTAAGTTTCAATTGAATATCTCAAGTAATTATTGAGATTTTTGACTTTACAAAAAACTTTAACCAAAATTTCTAAGTTAAAAAGGGGCATAATTCTGTCAATATTGTAGGCAGAGTTATCCCACTTGTCAATCTGATGTACCTTGTTACTATAAATAAGTATTGTAAGTTTCAATTGAATATCTCAAGTAATGATTGAGATATTTGACTTTACAAAAAACTTTAACCAACGCAGACGCCGACGCGGACGCTGACGCCGACGCCGACGCCGGGGCGACTACAATAGCTCTCATATTCTTCGAATAGTCGAGCTAAAAATGTATGGCCAAAGTACTTACACTGATCCATTCCATCAATAATCAATGTCATTATATGCATCTGGATTCTTTCTACTTCATCACTTTCCCTCAGTACCTCATTTGAACCTAATAGGAAATCAATATTTCATTATTAAATAAAACATCAAATAAAAGTTATATTGTTTTCTTACTTAAGGAAAATAAACTTATACAGTTTCAGTTATTACACACGTATGAATAAAACTTAAATAAAAAGTAAATCATTAGTAAAATGAAATTTAAACAGAATAGTATTTGTTTGTAACTGTTGACTTCAATTTAGTTGAAACTATTCTTTTTAATCAAATTGTCAAGATTTTTATTTCAACAACTTGGTACAATTACTCACTAGAAGATATTTCATGCTTAGTATCTAAACTCTAGCTCTTTGGGTTTTTAAAAGATTTTTTCAGTTTTTACTATACACAAAAGATAATAAATGGCCCCCGGGGCTGGGCCAATTTTAACCCCGGGGCTCTTATTTGTACATACTTGGTAAGACACCTATAAGAAGATGTCTCATGCTAAATATCTTAGCTGTAGCTCTTTGGGTTTTTAAAAGAAGATCTTTTAAGTTTTTACTATATACATAAAGGGAAAAACAATGACCCCCTGGCGCGGGCCAATTTTGAACCTAGGGCTTTTATTTGAACAAACTTGGTAGACACCCACTAGAAGATGTTTCATGCTTCATATCTAAGCTCTAGCTATTTGGGTTTTTTAAAAGAAGATTTTTTAAATTTTCATTATATACATATAGGGAAAACAATGATCCCTGGGGCGGGGCCAATTTTGACCCTAGGGCTTTTATTTGAACAAACTTGGTAGACACCCACCAGAAGATGTTTCATGCCAAAAATCTAAGCTAAGCTATTTGAATTATTTTAAAAGAAGATTTTTAAAGTTTTTACTATATACCATGTATACAAAAAAGGAAAATCAATGACCCCCCGGGGGGCAATTTTGACCTAGGGGCCATTATTTGAACAAACTTGGTAGACTCTGACTAGATGATGTTTCTTGCCAAATATTTAAGCTCTAGCTCTTTCGATTTTTTTAAAGAAGATTTTTTAAGTTTTTTCTTTCGGTTGCCATGGCAACCAGAGTTCTGCATGGAATAAAATTCTTTGAACAATTTTTAAAGGTAACTACCAAAAGAACATTCCTGTGAAGTTTGGATGAAATTGGCTTAGCCATTTATGAGGAGATGTTGTTTAAAGTAAAAGTTTACGGATGGACGACGGACGGACAGTCTGATATTCCCCGCCACAGTACCCAGTATACAAAGGCAGTCTGAAAGATAGCTATATTCCCCACCACAGTACCCAGTATAAAAAGGCAGTCTGAAAGATAGCTATTTCCCTGCCACAGTACCCAGTATAAAAAGGCAGTCTGAAAGATAGCTATATTCCCCGCCACAGTACCCAGTATAAAAAGGCAGTCTGAAAGATAGCTATATTCCCCGCCACAGTACCCAGTATAAAAAGGCAGTCTGAAAGATAGCTATATTCCCCGCCACAGTACCCAGTATAAAAAGGCAGTTTGAAAGATAGCTATTTCCCTGCCACAGTACCCAGTATAAAAAGGCAGTCTGAAAGATAGCTATTTCCCTGCCACAGTACCCAGTATAAAATGGCAGTCTGAAAGATAGCTATATTCCCTGCCACAGTACCCAGTAAGGGACTGACCTGATTTTGGCAAAAACCCATGATCCCTAAGTTGGGAGGCAAATACCTTAAACACTTTGTCTAACACACTCCTATGTCTAAATTACCATGATGGTCCAACATGTGATAATTATTTTGTTTTTTATTAACTCTCAACATTAAGCAGTCCAATTACAATATCATGTCAGTTTTTAATATGTATCAACTATAATTTTGAAGAATGTCTCTACTTTTTAAATTGGGAATTGATAAAAAGTTTTTGTTTGTGATTACAAAATTTAAAAGAATAATCTGTATCATGAATCTCAATCATTTGTTACTCGACATACATGTATTTGAAAAGTAAAACATACTAACATTTGTTATGTATTATGCAGTTCTTCTTTCAGCTTTGTGTCTGCAAAGTTTTTTCCCTGCATCCGTTTCAATAATAACTTTAACATGGAAGGAGTTGGTCTGAATAAAAAAAAGACAATGTTTATTTAAATGGTAATTATTGGTGCAATCTCTTGTTTAAGATCTTAATGATCAAATTAACAATTATCAGCAATGATCATATTGCCTGCTGCACAGTAAATGGGCCAATTGCTAAAAAATACATGTATTATGCAGGCTTTTTCAATAAATATTGCATTTGCAATTATGTTTCTTGTGTTTTTACAAAGGACTTACTATAAAGCAAATGTGCCCAAAATTTTTTTATCATAGCATTACCAAAATATAGATACAGACATTTCTATAACCTAAACATGCCCAATTTTACATGTAATTGACTGTTAGCATCTGTTGACACTTCACAGTTTGGTGTTTCTAAAATTAACACCACTTTTATCTGCTTTATCCTATCACTTAAATCTTTTGACATGCACATAGAAAATTTAATAACTTTTCCAGTGATTAAAAATACTTGGTATATATCATCCCTGTTTTTATTGTTATTAAATAAGATGATTTTAGTAAAATCAGTCTTTTGTAATGCATCAGAATTTTCAAAATTCAGTTTTTAATTAAACAAGTATACATTTAAGAAATTACAAATAAAATAGTATTTTATTGTCTTAATCTTAAATGAAATATGAAATAAAAACATAATATTATGTAAAGTCAGTCTTCAGTTCAAATTTGTAAACATTTTTACCATAGTTTAAGGCATTATAGTGGTAAAAAATACTTTATGTTCGTCCCCCTCTCGTAAAATATCAAATTATAAAACACTACCCATAAAAAACAGTTTTTCTGGTGCTTATTGATAGTCTTACAATGATAATGTTACAAAAATTACCAATATCACTGTATATGAGAAAAAAAATACAATAATGTAAAAGTTGTCTGTAGCGGGATACGGACAAAAGCCCAACCCAATCATTCAACCGGAAAACCCATGCAATATGCGCAACAACTTGAGCTACAGATCAATCCTGTAAAGTGTCATTGAAATTGCATTAGTGGTATAATTAAGAGAAGTAGTCCGGACAAACTTTAAAAATAAAAATTATTAAAGGGCCATAACTCTGACAAAAATCATTGAACCGGAAAATGCTGACAATATGCACAACTAGACTTGGTACTGATCATTCCTGTAAAGTTTGGATGATATTGCACCAGTAGTTTATGAGGAGTAGTCCGGACAAGTTTTGTGACGGACGGACGGACGGACAGACAGACAGACGATGGAGAAGTGATCCCTATATTTTGTCGCCACTACTCCGTAGAGGCGACACAAAAATGACAAGGTGGACAAAAGCCCCCCCCCCCCCCCCATGAAATTTACACATAGGACAAAAGCCCCCCCATCAAAAATACAGGTAGGACAAAAGCCCCCACACACACACACATGGGACAAATGCCCCCATCAAAAATACAGGTAGGACAAAGCCCCCCCCCCCCTCAGTCCATGAAACAGTGTTATTGAGAATCTCATCAGTTTAATTCAGGAACTTGATGTATTGAGACAAGTCAAATGCAATTGTTTTAAAAGATAATTTACATTAAGATTTAAATTTAATGGTACAAAAGTTCTAATTTGATTTATTGTGTAATTGGTATATAATTCATTGATGATATGAATGTTTTTTTGTTTATTATAATATTATTATATTGTACAGTACAAAATTAATGTAAATGAATATTTTCAGAAAATCATTTATCAACCCTTATCAAGGGAATAAAAGTGGAAGGCGCTTGATTACTTGTCTAGATTTATTTGAAGTATAACCCAAGTTCCCTAACACTGGGCGTGTGAAAAAAGATCAGTCTGGTCTATAAACCTTAGGGGGGATTTTGTTTGCTGGACTGGGGGGTGGCTTTTGTCCTACCTGTATTTTTTAGGGGGGGGGGCTTTTGTCCTTTGTGTAAATTTCATGGGGGAGGCTTTTTTTTTAGAAAGGGGGGCTTTCGTCCGGGGGGGGGACTTTAGTCCTACACTCGTCTGAAGCATCCGTCCCTTAACATCCGTCCCCCTATATAAGGTGCTTATTAAATCCCACATTAACTGTAACTGAAAAGGGAATTTTACTCTATAACACCAAAGTTACAATGAAAAATGAAGAAATAACAGAACAAATGGAGTGAAATGATGTATTTATATAGAAATTATTATTAAAAATTTTGTGAACACCAGATTTCTTGATTTTGAAAAAAAAATCTATATTTTTTGCTCTGAAAACAAAATTATTTACTTTGAAATAAAATATATATCATTTTATATGTTATTTTTTGACATCAAGTGGACCTATAAGTTTATTAAGATAATATTTAAGCTTACATAAATCTATGACAAATATAATCTTTTTTGTTATTCTGCGTTTTCAAACTAAGGGTACAGAATGATTCTTTTTACGGTTATATTAAACTTATCTTGTTCGAATGATGCATGAAAGAGAAGTAGTATTAGCTTTAGAACGGGTATATGAATATTTCACACAACAAATAAATGCTATTAAAAAAACTAGAAGAAACAAACTGTCAAAACAGGATTGTTAAAATTGTAAAAACATAAATTCTTTACACAAATCATGTATCCCAGCCCCTCATAAAACAGCGGGATTATGGATCTCAACTATATACACACAGAAGGGACTGGCACTTATTGGCAGTTAACGAGCTGTATATTGGGAGCTGTATTGGGAAGTGCGATATATTACAAAACAGTAGGGGTGCCAATTATTTATTATGCTTAAAAACAGTGGGAGGGACTACCATATCTGTTAGAGAAGGCCTCCTGTCATTATGTAAGCTGTAGAGTTATTAATCCAAAGGATTTATTGAACATCAAAATTTTATAGGCTAAAAGTGGTAGTCAATGAAAAATAAACAAATAAAGAAATATAATTCTAATCCTTTTTAGATAAAAGATAATTAAACATAAACTTCAATGTAAAATCAAGTGAACACATTTAAGTCAATATTGACCATGAGGTCATGGTATTGACAATTGTTATTTAACTAGAACTGCCACTATGATGGCGTGAATACCCCCGCATACCACTTTGTCAAAATCAACAGTGGCCATTTAGAGCTCAAGGACATTATCTCCCTGCCAAATCTGAGGTTACTAAGCCAGTGCATTGCTAAGTTATGTATTCTACATGCTTCAAATGTGAAAATGTCAAAATCAATACATTGCGGACAGGACATTTACTTTAGCAAATGAGAAGAAAAGCTTTTTTTTTGTCAAGGTCCCTGTGACCTTGACCTTTGACCCAGTGACCTCAAAATCAATAGGGGTCACCTTATAGTCATGATCAACATCCATGCCAAATATGAAGACTGTGGGTCATAGGAATCTAAAGTTATTGGGCAGACAAACTTTTTGAAGTCAAAGTCCCTGTGACCTTGACCTTTGACCTGGTGACCTCAAAATCAAAAGGGGTCATCTACTAATCATGACTAACCTCCATGCCAAATATGAAGACTGTGGGTCAAAGAAATCTTAAGTTATTGGGCGGACAAGCTTTTTGAAGTCAAGACCCCTGTGACCTTGACCTTTGACCTGGTGACCTCATTTGAACTGCTAAATGCAGATCCATTTACAGTTATTCCAAAAATAATAATACAATATTTTTACTGAAATGACACAGATCGAGACATCAATTACTTATGAACAGCACGATAAGATGTTAGAGTGTACATCATTCTAATGGAAAGGTCTTATGTTATAGGACGATCAAAAAAGGGGGCCGAATTAGCTTAGTCAATTAAATTAAGGTGTATTGAGTTTATGAGAGTAGCCTAATTAATTTGTCATATGGTTGGACACATTTTACAAAGGAGCAATGTCTATATCAAAAATAAAAACTTGTCTTTAAACTGAGCTACAAATTAATGTATTTTTCAATTATATTCTAAACTTTATAAAAATTGGCCTAAACAGCCAAAAATGTGGGCCGAATCAGCTTAGGCCGGATCGACTATGGTCCGAATTAGCCCGTATTCCTTTTAAGCCTGTAATTATAATTGTGCTGAAATTGACATAAGGTAAGTCATATTTGGGAAGTATCCCATCTGAGTTGACATAATTCAGGTATTTTCACTTACTTCCAGAAAATACGACAACACCTTCGTAAGGAACCTCGCGCGAGCAATTTCTTCCATAATCATCGATGTACGACGTTGGGTAGTTGACAGTTACATTGTCATTATCTTCGGAGATTTCACCGATCCTATTCGCTGCAATATGCTCTAAAACTTTGTCATACATGAAGAAAACCACAAAATAAGAATCCTTGACACTGAAACAGTTGGTCGCCATTTTTCCAACATTTACCGCCTTAAAACTCGGGTTTCGATTGGTCGATTTAAGGTCTCCTCGATTTCATTTACAGTAGGAAAAGGGTGTTATTTTGTTTTGTTCCAAAGAAAAAAATCTGTAAGTATATTTATAGTTATTCATCAAATCTTACATTATATTTATAATATTATTCTCCTTAATACTTTTCTCTTCAATCTAGTTTAATTGTCCTTAAATATAAAAACCCTCCAACCATTTTGAAATGGAAGCCGCCAAGTAAATAGATGTTTAGTAGAATTTGTTGTTGACGAAAAACAGATTCACCTAATCAATTATATTATTGATGGAAACACGATTCAATTCTTTTTATATTTCTTAAAAACAGGAATGAAATATGAAAAAGATGACCTAGATATTAAATGTGCATAAGAAAAATTAAAAGATTTTATTTAGTAGCACAATTATTTTCGTTTAAAAAACAGCAGTCAGTAGCAGCAATAAAGAAAACAGCGTTTAGGGAAGACTAGTTAACTTTTTAATAGAATAGAATTATTCTTAAATGGAGCAGCCAACAAAAAAACGTAGACGTGGTCCGTATGGCAAAGACAAATTTGTTCATTACTCGGTAAGTATTTTAATCTAAACATGCATACTTTCAAAAGCAATATGTTTTCGCGACAAATAGAATTGAATAGCCAGTGACTGAGAGATTAGCCTAAACATGAGTTACGTAGGGCATGACATACCTGAATCATGATTAAGTTAATCGTACATGAGTTTTCAAGTACATGAAAACGTGAGTTTTCAAGTACTTGAAATATGAATTATCCTTAACATTTTAATATTGGTCTACGTTAATACTGTAATATATTATTCCAACCAACAAAAAGTATATAATTTTACCGATAAGGTAAAAAATATTTACACAAGATTGTAAACAAAGAATTCCGAAAGTACAGCTTGTTAACATTGAAAATTCGGAATAGTCAGATAACACTGGTAATAAGTAACAAGTCACAAACATATTAGATTGGAGTACATTTTTGGCCAAAATGAGCTATTTTAAGAACCATAACAAATCTAAATGAATATTGAAAGTACAATAAAAATCCATGTAGATCTAACTGTCATGCAGATAATTTTTAAGGGGAAAGACAGCAATGAAAGACTTGTTTCCCCTGTCAATTTTTTCCTGCGTGGAGGACTGCAATAAAATTCATAGTTCTCTTGCGTACAGTGAAGCAACACTATTTTGTCTTTCACAGCTAGGATACATATTTTCAAAAGAATCAAGTCCTCCTGTATGCTTTATTTTTGTCAGAGGACGCATTGTTCAACAGGTACATTGCCTAATCAACTAGATAAACACCTTTCTAACTGGCCATTTAATTCTTCAAACAACATGCAGATGTTTATCTCGGAAAATGAATTGACAAAACTTGATAATTAGTATGCTCGGCCTCCCGGCTAGTGCTTGATATATATATTCCAATCGCAATGCTCATATATACCTTTAACGAATGACAAAATGCTTTGTAACTAGGTGGATTAGCTTGACTGATGATTGTAAGGATGAACATTTCCTGAATTTTAAGATGATATTAATTAATGTAAACACCTTTTGTTCAGGAGTCTTTTCTTAAATTTGGTTTTAGAAAGCTTTGATGATTTTTTCTATTATTGTTAAGTGATTCATTTCAAAACTCAAAGCTTTCATTGGTGTCTTTTTGTTCATTAAAATTATGAAGGTTTAATTTCATTCATGATTCTCGGTCATAGATGCCGTTCTATGAGGGGGCAGTAAAACTGAAGTATGGCCAGTGAATGATGGGCAAGTACTGGCCCGAATATGGCTTGTGGATTTCAAAGCTAAAGTCGAATACTATTCATGAAATTGCAACCAATATCAACATCCGCCATAGAAAATAATTTGTTAAATATAGACTTGAATTTGTGGTAGCTTAAAGTCTGTATAAGTTATAAAACACCACTTAGTACCCTTGTGCATATTGTCCAGGTTTTGTGATAATTTTTTGGAAGGTTTATGGCCCTTTGGGTTATTTTCACATGATTTATGTAAGAATACTATAACCATGCAGTATATCATGTGTCCCAGATTTTGAAAAAAAAAATGCACTTACACTAGCTTAGTGTTGTAACGATGATAAATTTTAATCGAATAATCAATCGAAAAGGTGTTTCGATTAGATAATGGATAGTATTTATTTAGAATCGATTATAATCTAAAAATAAATGCAAACATATTTCATTTTCAATTTTACTTTTTTCATCAAAAAGAACAAGATATGATTTTTATGGTATTATAAACCCAAAAAAAAAATGACCCGAAAACATTTTTATAAAGGGTTCAAGGAACAAGGAAAAGGGCATTTGTAACTTTTATAAGAAATTATGTCCTGTGCATTAAAATGTGCATATTTCTTGTCTTCATAGACGTTCGATTAATAATCGATAATTAATCGATTAAGGCTTTCAGATTATATTCGATAATCGATTATGAAAACTGACCGATTTTCCATCACTACTTACACTAGGCTTTGAAAAAGAAAATCTGGTCTTGTGACAATTAATGTCAGTTTTTCTACCTCTTTATAATGTATATAATTGTTATAGAAAAAATAGCAATACATGTACTTGAATACTAAACACAAAAATGTGTTCTAAGTTTCCAGAATTGTTCATTTAAATGATGCTCATCAAAATGTTTCAAAAAGGGATTTGAAAAAAAAAGATTTTTTTTTATTTGCAGGTTGACTGTTCAGTTAAAGAACTAAAACCAGCTGAATCACTGGCAAACTGTAATGCCGAGACTTTAAAGGTTTTTCAGTCACCTGAAATAGAGGTTTTTGAGACTTCTTATGCGGCAGTTTTTGAGAACCATGTTACAGATGTTGAGTCAAGGGCGGAAGATAAGAGCACAACAACAGAAACAGATGAATGTAATTCCTCAGACATAGAGAATATTTATGACTGTAATTCCCCAAATATAGAAAATAAAGAAAACTGTGATTCACCAAATAAAGAAAATACAGATGACTGTGGTAATTCACAAAATTTGGATGACTGTAACTCAAAAAATTTAGAAAATATAAATGTCAATGATTCACAAAATGTTTACATGAACTCGATAAGAAATGATGATCTTGATAGAGATTTTGATGACCTCATTAAAGGTTTACATGAGGAAATAAGAGAGAGAAACTATGAAAATTACTGTCTTGCAGAAGAGGAACAGGCTGAAGTTATTGAAGAAATTACCGAGGTTATTGAAACTGCCCAGATATCAACATCTGAAAAGTACAAAGTCAGTAATGATGGGGAATGTGACTCGAGATCTGCATCAAAAGCGTTGTTTCAAGGATCACCGTATACTTTAGGTGTTACTATATTACTCATTTGCGCTTTTATAATAAGATTTCGTCTTCCTGAACAAGCCATTGATTATCTCCTAAAAATTGTTTCATGCATCCTACCACATGGTCACAGACTTATGAACACATTGTACAATTTTAGGAAGTTTTTGAAACAGTATACAGTAAACATGCGACCATCACTCTTCTATTACTGTAACTTCTGTTATTGTGAAGTCAATCGTCAATGTAAAAACATGTCCTGAGTGTTCAAAGTCCCTGACAGGAAGTGGTTCTATGTCATACTTTGTACAATTGAAAATTGAAGCCCAATTACAGTTATTATGGAAAAATTCTTCATTTGCAAATGCTGTCAGATCACACAGGTTTAAACACTATGAAAGCAAAAAAGGTGTAACAAGTATTAGTGACATATATGATGGTAAATTATACAAAAAGTTGTTCAACAATGAGAGCGGTATTCTTGGAGATGAAAATAACTTATCTTTTGCTTTAAATACTGATGGTGTTCCCCTTTTTAAATCATCAAACATAGGGATATGGCCAGTTTATCTTTTAATAAATGAGCTTCCAATAAGCATGCGTAAACAGAGGGACATGTCCATTTTCTATGGGGCTTGGATATCACCAAAAAAAACCACAGGTGTGGTCGTTTTTAAAACCATTATATGAGGAATTGAAAGTGTTGGAAACAGAAGGATGTGAGTGCACAGACAGCAATGGAAAAGTATTTACATCAAAGTGTGTTTTACTGACTTGTACATGTGACCTACCAGCACGAGCTCTGGTATACAACTGTATGCAGTTTAATGGTAGTTATAGTTGTTGGTATTGTACAGACAAAGGGGAAACATATAAATTTCCAACTGGTGGAACATGTCATGTATTTCCATATAATCATAAAAAACCTAAAAGCGAACCCAGAACTAGTGAAACTGTTAAATCAGATATTGCAAGTGTATGTGAGAACATTCGGAGCAACTCTAAAAATTACATAGTGAGAGGGCATAAAGGTCCATTTTGGTTCCTTTATCTGAAACATTTTGATGCTATAAATAGTTGTGTTATTGATTACATGCATGGTGTATGTCTTGGTGTTATGAAAACAATGCTGACGTTATGGTTTGACAAATCCAATAAAGATGAATATTTTTCTGTTTTTAAATCTAAAAATACTGTGAATAATATACTTCAAAATATCAAACCAACCATTTACGTTACAAGAGTGCCTAGAAGTTTGGACAATTTGTGTCACTGGAAATCATCAGAGTTCAGAAACTTTCTCCTTTACTGGGGTGTGCCTGTTTTAAGGCATATCCTTAATTCAGATTATTTTGTTCATTTCTGTCTCCTTGTTAGAGCAATTTACTTATTATCAAAAGAAAACATTAGTGATAATGATCTGAAGCATGCTGAAGGTGCATTATTGTTATTTGTTGAATGTTTTCAAAATCTGTATGGGCTTCGTTATTATACTTTAAATTTACACCAGCTTGTGCATTTGGCAGACTGCGTTACACAAACTGGTCCCTTATTTGTAAATAACTGTTTCATATTTGAAGATCTGAATGGCTATATTGTAAAGCATATATATGGAACGCAAGGCATTGATAATCAGTTGATCAATATTAGTGTTATGTTGAAAGTAATTCCAATTTTGAATGAAAAAAATTTAAAATACTTAGAAAATGATTTTGATATAAAACAGCTTTATGCTGAATTAAATGACAGTGTTGATGCCAGGCATACATTTCAGGATGAAATAGAGCCTGGAATAAGACCTATTGGAACTGTAAAGTTGGTAAAACTAAATGAGGAAGAGTATAGAATTGCATCAGTGTATGGTATTGATAATGAAAATGTAAGACAATTTTTAAGGTCAATATGTACAAACGAGGTTTCTATGTGTATGGGACTGATTATAAGAGATTGCAGAAACGACAACAGCATGTTGCCACTTTTTTAGACTCGGTTACATCTTCTGCAGAGTTTTGTTCTGTTAAATTCTTCATACAGTCAAACAACATAAGTCTTGCTTTTGTTGAGATATTTGACAAACTTGAATGTTTTGGTTGTGTTTGGAAAGTATCCTTTACAAAAAGAATGTGCTTCATTCGAGTCGATGCTATTATCAATGTAAATAATATAGTTACGGTCCAAGATGAATCGTATATATGTCCTCCTCCAAATAGATATGATAGAGACTAGATGAATTGAACAAACTCATTATGCACACAATAGGTCGTACTGAAAAACAGTCACTGTTTTTTTGTGGGAAATTAAAGGATATAAGATGCATTTGGAGCAAAATTTTTCAAAAAATGAAAGGAATTGATTTTCTGACAGAGAACTATGCCAATATGTAAAGTATTAGAGAAAAATATTTATCATTCATGATTTTGTAGTTTTACCGGTAATCAAGTTTTAGTTTTATTCTATATAAAACGTTAAAACAGGTCAAAGTAGATAATTGTGTTTCTTGAATAAACTGATGCAATTTTTTTTAGAAATTACTATGCATTGTAGGAGCATGGTCTATATCTATTTGCATATAAATTTATGTGTAGATATAATTTTAACTTTGTAACTTTATTGTTATGTCTCAAACAAATTTTGTCATAACCATACATTGATACAATTCTAATGATATTGTTTTTTCCATAGCTGTCCGTCTGTTGGTCCATCCGTCCTCATTTGGATTGTCAAACAACTGTTGGGATTTTGATCAATCTTCACTGGATTGATCAGTACCAAACCTAGTTGTGCATATCCCTAGCACTTTCTGTTTTGATGCACAAAATGGCCACCATAGCTAAAAATAGAAAAAGCTTTGTGCAGCTTCACAGATCAAACTGCTAGTAAGATTTACACCAAACCCTGGTTATGCATATCTCTGTCACATTCCCTTTTGCTGCACAAAATGGCTTCCAGAGCTAAAAATAGAAAAACCTTGTTTGACTCGTATGTCTAGCTGCTGGTGGGATTTTGACAACAATTCGCAGGAGTGATCAGTTCCAACCCTTTGGTCTTTCTGCACGCAAGCATACTCTTCAAGTACAATGTAGACCTAAGCTTGTTATCAAGTTAGGATATTGCTGAATTAAGAAACAAACTTACAATTAATGATTATTATTAGACCACTTTGTTTAAGTAAATGTCTAAATATAATTAGAAATGACAGTGGATTAGTCTGATAACATGGTATGATATTAGTTATGTGATGTACCTTACATCTTCTTACGTAATTTTGTTGTGATTAATGCTTCCGAGGGATCACTTTGTTTCCAGAATTTTATACTTCACAACAGCAGGTGTCAAGTGCTGTGTGGCAGCTGTAAAAAGTTGCCCCGTACTTCATTTCAGTGTTGTTATATTTTCTGGTCCTTCGGGATCATTGATACCAGCACTATTAAGTGTTGAGAATTGAGTACCGCTCAAACCGGTGCTAGGGGGCGTGAGGGATGTTGCACTTATTCATTGTCCCTCATGTACAGACTCAATCAAACCGAGTCTGCAATTCTTACGTAATTTTGTTGTGATTAATGCTTCCGAGGGATCACTTTGTTTCCAGAATTTTTTATATGTACATGTACTTTTGATGTACTTTTGATAGTTATAATATGCTTATTATATATACAAGTTGTACACATACAATATTGCTATGATGCACTACAAAGTATTAAGTGAATATTAGTGTGCATGAATTATATTTTCCTAAAAGCATTTAAATAAAACTTGTAAAAACTGCAGCTTCTGTCACAATCTTTTAGCTTAAAAAAATGGTTCAAGAAAATAACTTGTAAAAAATGGTAATGTAAGTATTGTTTAACATCACCATTTATTTTTAAATGTTGAAAAACTGGTAAAAAATGCTGGACACAAGTTTTTTAACAACAAGTTTTTACCAGTTTTTTAAGAACTGCTGTTTAATTGGAATCCTACAAATTAAGATGAAGGGCAAAAAATTGTAAAAAAGGCATTTATTTGAAAAAACTGCTAAATAACTGCAATATAACTACAAGTTAAATGCCTTTCCTTTTCCTAAGGGACTTCACTTCAGTGTTGTTATATTTTCTGGTCCTTCGGGATCATTGATGCCAACACTATAAAATGTTGAGAATTGAGTATCGCTCAAGCCGGTGCTAGGGGGGCGTGAGGGATGTTGCACTTATTCATTATCCCTCATGTACAGACTCAATCAAACCGAGTCTGCAATTCTTATGTTATTTTGTTGTGATTAATGCTTCCGAGAGATCACTTTGTTACCAGAATTTCCACTACAGATAAAAATATTATGAAAATATTGGCAGAATTGGTAAGATATTATGCGTATATAAAACATAACGAGTTAGTGTATTTTTTACTTTTAAAGTTGGAGCGATACTTTAAAGTAATCAAACGCAAATCGCCAATCTATAAAATAATGATGCATTTAATAATTTACGAAACATATACAGCTATTTGACACAAGAAACAATTGAAGTTAAAATGATTTTGAAATAATTACCAACCTTAAAGACCAATTATGCCCCAGAAATTCTTTCATTTTTTATTTCCCAAAATCTATTTATTTTTGGTACTCCATTATTGTTTTAACAAGTTACTCATTGGCTAGTTATCTGAACTGTCTCCTTTTTCTGTTGCTTTTGGGAATAAGTTTATTTATAGCAATTTAGTATTTTGCATGAAAAATACTATTTTGTTTATATGTTGATACTTTTATTACATATTATTTTGTTTATATTTTGTTACTTTTATTACATATTATTTTTAACTTAGCGCTTTTTTCTTCAGGTAACTAACATAACAAATGCTCTTGAACCATTATTTAAATGGAATTAAATTCATGTTTGACCTTTCTAAAGAAATCAATATTTAATCATGGCTGAGGCATTATGTGCCTTTAATGTAAAGCATTTCTTCGACATAACAAACACGGACTTGTTTTATATATTTCAATGATATGACGTTTTTCTTTTTTGTATTGGTACACACAAAGGCAAAACATAAACATCGTTCAGACTTTCGGTGTCAAGAAAGGCATTACTGTAACATATAAATTTATAAATAGGGCGCTTTTGTAGGAAAAAACTATTTTGATCTCCTTCTTGATTCTCAAGATGCCGTTGACCTTACTCTTCTTAAATTCAGTCCACTTGGTGTTATTTTTGGTTTGTTGCTGTGTCAAAAAACTAAATTATGTATATGTTTTACGCCTCAGATTTTTCTGTTATCTAACGCAGATTATGGAGTATGCATAGCATTATCTTGAGGATGATCCTTACAATTAAAATATTTCTTTTATCTCGAATAAAGTGCTCTATTTGTACTGAGAACGATTTTGTTTTTTGAAAACATTGTTGAACGCTTACAGGTAAATTGTTTTAGCGAAATTTAATTAAATTAATTCAATAATGACACTACCCCTTATATCCTTATTCTACATTTTAGAGTACTTATCATAACAGTTAATATTTAAATAGTCAAACGAGGGCAGGCACGACAAAATCGAAAATGTAAGGGACTCGGGTTTTTTGAGTCTGTAAATTTCAAAATACATTATGTTGTGTGTGGGATTTTTGTGTGTGTTTTTTTTTGTTGTTGTTCTTGTAGCTGTTGTATTTTGTTTTGTTTGTTTATTTATTTTTTTATGTGGGGTGTTGTTTTTAGCCTTCTCTCATTTTTATGTTGATATCTCAATATCCTTGAAGGACCCACAGTGATTTGGCAACGGTTGCACTAAAATATATCACAATACCAAAGTAGTAGACTATACCAAAGTTTAAAAACAACACTACAGGGGCTGTCCCACAAAGTCGTTGGGAAATGCTGTAAAGTAAAATATGTAACGCCCGAGCCTTATATCTCTTTTTACAAACGTAACAAAAAATCTTTTCAACAGAGTAAATGGCCAATAACGTACGAAATCTGTTTTATGATATAACATGTCCAATACGGCTTACGCTATATTGCACAGTTTCAAGGACGTCACAAGACATATATGTTTACAGTCCATCTTTTAAGTCATACAGTGCACGTATAAGCACAATAAAGATGGAGACGTTTGACGCTCACGCGACCTTTTGGTTATCAGTGTCTGGTTTTTGTTCTTAATGATACCTACGGTATTGATGCAAATGTCACAAACTGCGAAAAAGTACAAAAATGATGACGAAAGAAAAATGTAACAGTTGACAAAAAATGGAATGCCTATTCGTTGTCAAGCGTTAAAAACAGAGGAGAACATTGAAAACACTGTAAATGAAGACAGTCAGCAAATATTTTCTCGATTTTAGACTGTGCTGAGAATTTCTGAAGACAATATGTAATTTTTATAACTATTGGTGAAGAAACCGTCTGTTTGTGCAAAAGTGTAAAATAAATCAACAACAAAAAATATGTACAACAGCAAACAAACATTCATTAACAATTTCTGACAAGGAAGCTCATTGTTATCGCTGTTCTCGTATTCATTCGTAACTCATTCCCCAATGGGATTATGACCGATCAGAGAAGTCGTAATTAAAGCTCATTTCTTATTCATTGTAAAAGTGCTGATTGATTGAGGACAGTAAGTAAAACTGTCATTCATTTGTAATGAAAGTGACAATGTTTGTCATCATGAAAGCACTTGTGCCATAAATCGATATATACATGAATAAAATGAGACTTGGGAAATATAATTGCTTGCAATTTTGTTAGTTGTTGATATTTTGCTAGTAATAATTTTATACCGTAGGTCTGACAAATATTCAAATACTTGTTTAAATTTAATTAGTACTTCACTTCATAGAAAGACATATTGAAAAACAAATATTCGAAACAGTTTTAAATCTAGACTGCTGTAAAAGGGTTAAACATGTATCGGTTTAAAAACTAATAGCCAAGATATATCTTTAATTATCTTTTACGCTAAATATACTAAAGGAATACATGTAACGTTTAAAGCAGCACGCCTTCAGATACATGTTAATTTTCATGAAAAATTTGGAAATGAATTTAAAAGTAAAATATTGTGAGATGAACAAATAAAGTAATTTATATTTTGCAATCGACACTTACAATCCACGAAAATTACCAAAAAATGGTCAACATATGCAAAACCAGCCCTTACTGCGTTAGTAACGCAGTAGAAATAGGGTGATAAAATACTAAATATCAGTCTCAAACCGCACGTACATTCTAAATATTCTTAAATGTTTTTACCTTTCTTAAAATTTAAGTACATTTTTTTCAAAATTTATTTTCTTGAAATATTTTGCCTCATCTGGAGGCGTGCAGCTTTAAAGAACGTTTAAGAAATTCTTCAATAAATGACCTTAATTCAATTATTTGAAGTAATATATAAATACTATAATATTCGATGACGTGACTCTAACTATGTGTACACATATTATATAACATTTTAAATGCCACCAAATTTATCACATAAATGGCATTAAGTTTCTAAGTCAAACGGACACAGAAACATGTTCAGTGATTCTTATCAAGAAATTCTAAATTCGCATTTTTTCAATATGAAAATTACAAAGTGTTAGCGTACTGTGTTACGACGAATTAAATACGATATTTGCGAATTAAATTATTCTTAAATATTTGAGCACGAACATTTATAAGACATACTTGGCCATCCAGTCCTTTGTTATGTTAAAATATAAAACATGAAACCGACGACAATATTAAGGCTATAACCCGTTGTGAAACATGTTGTTTCTATATATTAACAATAAGTTTACAAATTAAGATCGTATATGAACTTACAAACTAGAAATAAGAAGAGGTAAAATAACAACTCAGTTACTTTCCTACTAAAATGGAATTGAAGACGTGCCTTTTGTCAATATAAAATAAATTCTGAATAACATATTCCTTTCATAATTTAATCGGGACGGCATTTATTTGTTTTATTCTTATAACTCCAGATTACATTGATAGCAACAATAAAACAAATCTCATTTGCATTTAATATTATCCTGCGAACTATAAGTAATTATTAATTCAGCTAACAAACTCTTTAGACAGAGAGCTTTCGTAAGCAACATAACAATTATTATCGTGTAACATTGTAATTTATTGCAATAAATATGCATACTAGACGATGAACCTGGCATGATACACGTCATCTTTGTCTTAAAACTAGAATAACACAATTAAGATTCACTATTTATCCGCGTCATCTTTATCTTTCAACTAGAATATCTGGTTAACCAAATATGTTATGTTGCGCTTGCGACGTAAAATAGTTCATATATTATGTTGTTTTTTTTCGTATGAACATTAATTAATACAAATGTATCGTCCATCTACAAATAGGTGGGTATGTGGCATTTGCTTAATAATTTCAAGGAGGCTAGCAAATGTAGGGGTACATTTTGAATTATTTAAAGTGTTTTCTAATTAATTCACAAAAGTTACTTTGCATTACAATGCATCTTTTAGTGTTAATAGGTTTGTTGTTGTTTGTTGGGGTTTTTTTTTGGTGTTGTTGTTTTTTCATGGGGTGGGGGGAGTGGTTGCAAATTGGCTGACTGACTGACTATAAATATGTTACACTGTAAGATACATAGTCACTGGTTGCCCTGGTTTAACCAAAAAAACTCATGGTTTTGTTTGTAAAACTGTTTGCGAGTAATTGACCTAGCATTGAAAAAAGACAGATGCCAATTTCTTACCTGCTAAAAGCTGGAAAGGTTCTTTGTTTTATAGATTGGAACTTATAGACCTTGCATATAACGGACATTGTTTAACAATTCTGGTGTTAAAAAAAGCCCAGTACTTGAATTTCAATACATTGGTATGATTTAAGCAGGAAGGGATATTAATGTGAAATAAGTAAACAATGTCGATAGATATAAGAATACACCCGGCTAAATGTGCCTATGTGTCACCTAAATAGATTGAGATAACATCAAAAAACATTGTTTAGTGATACAGATATGTATGGTTATCTAAGAATCGTTAATCATATAAATATTTCGTAAGAGTGTCTGAAGTTTACAATTATCAAGAAATAGTTTTTTATTCGTGTAAGTCATTTAAATAGTCATTGTTGTTCAAGTAAATCATCAAACATGAATAACGTATGAACAATTTAGAACAAAATTACCAGAATGTATTATCAATGACGTTCTACGGAAATTTTTTCAGTCACGTGATAAACAAGCTTAACAACGCATAAAATGATATTGTCAAAAGTTTCAAGGTCTTTGTCTTTTTGGGATACATCATAAATAGATATTAGAGTCGGGTATAATCAGTATAAAAATAATCTCCCGCGTTGAAAAAATAATATGATACTTTCTTTATATTGTTAAATTACAGTCGTTCAATATGTGCAATGCGGTTCAGTTTATAAACTGTCTACAGAAGCAAAGTCAACATTAAAAATGGAACTAAGAGGGTTATGTCAGTGTAATGAAACTAAATTTACCACAAAAATAATGTACGAATCGGGCACTGAAAAAAATGATGGTCTTGAACAGAAGTGTCTTCAATAGGAATTTAGTTTCAATGATTTAAGGGGCGTCCGTGGCCGAGTGATTAAGGTCGTTGACTTCAAACCACTTGCCCCTCACCGCTGTGGGTTCGAATCCCGACAGTGACTTTGGATTCTTTCATGTGAGGAAGCTATCCAGCTAGCTTACGGAACGTCGGTGGTTCTACTCAGGTGCCCGTTCGTGCCTGAAATAATGCAGTAAAGTTGGAACGTCGCCAAATGACCTATACTGTGTTGGTGTGACGTAAAACCAAAACAAACAAATAAACAAACAATGATTTAAGCTGCATACATTAAAAGAACAACTTTAAATATAAGTACATCTTTAACCGTTGGTATCAATTGAATAATTTATTAAAGATAATAAAGAACGATCTTAATCTTTGAGGTAAAAGTAGATAACGGTTACTTTACAACTTACAAATTCAAACTCAAAAACATTTTGAATTCAACGTTTTGTCTACAAGGTCACCTTATAATTAATATTTTGTTCCTGCTATACTTTAGAATTACCAGAACTTACATCAAGACTTCCAGTTTGCAAGAACCATCAAATATGTATCAAGTGTTGTTTCTAAGTTGATATGTAGGATGTTATATAAATAAGTTGCTTGATATGTATAGACATTTACCTAATTATTGATTTTTCTCCACGCTCCCCCCCCCCCACAAAAAAAGAGTTTACCTAACATAGAAATCATTTAGGTGATATTGAAACTTGAGGTTACATCTTTTAAACTGCAATTATTGACATAAGAGTCAATGGTAAATGGAAAAAATGGTAAACGTGGAACGGCATGTGTTTTCTGTAATATTGTTGAATACAATGGGAACATAAGCACTGATGCGTTTTAATGCAATATTAACAGGGAATGAATTTACCATGAATTTACCATGAATAATATCTAGGACTTTGCGCAGCAATTATTCATCATATCCCAGGACGATGGTCACCGAGAAGCCAAAGCTGTATACTAAATGATGGCCATTATTATCAAGTGTCAAAATGGATAAAGACATTCTAATGTAATAATGCAACCCAGACACTTAGTGGGCACTAACAATTGCATGGCTTTTGTTGTATTTATGCAGAAAATAATATCGCAATTCAATTATATTGAATCTGATCGGATATATGTTGCTGGAATAAGAATTACTTAATTGATTCGCCGAAAACGACATAGGCAAGTAAACAAATCTGAACAAGATTTGAGTAAGATTAAAAACCGGCAATTACGATACTGCTGGTAGTCAGCAGGTTGTGAATAGCTCAAACATGTTTTACCTTTGCTTAATTTTTAATTGTGTTGTATTTTTCCCAAAACTGATTTACGGGTCGGCCACAAGTTATTGCAAGGATTAATGCATCTACAAATTTATTAGTGTCGTGTACAAAACCTAATTGCAAATCAAATGAGCATCCATGCACACATGTGATTTCTTCTTTTGATCGTGAATTGTTCACATATACGAAAAGGTTAAAACACAAGGTTAGCAAAGAAAACTAACAGTTAAGACATTAAAACATTCCCATTAAAGATATTTTTACACTTGTTTTCTACATACAATTAGCAAATTGTATAACTTTATAACTAGCCTAGATTAAGTGAACAGTTAAATGTTTTCTAAGTGACGATGATTTCAGACGTTTTATTTACTGTTTTATACATTTTCCTCTCCTTTTTTCCATTTTGTCCCAGAACAATCACAACCCCATTATATTCAACCTTTCATTTAATTGTGTCACTCTGATAACACTTAGCGTTCTTTGCTGTTGTAAAAAAGTATTTACTTATTATTACAACCTTCTCTGTTGTACTCCCACTTACCAGTTTAATACCCCACTTATTCACCCTTGTTGATCTACACTTTCATATTTATAACATGACCTCGACCTAACAAAGAATATATTTCTATAGCATTGATGATTCGTTACTTTATGGTTGCCAGTCGTACAATAATATTAACCTAAAAGTTGATAACAAGTAAGGCACTCATTTATAACAATTGTTTTGATATTAAGTTTAGTTTTTATTATTTTTATCTATCTATTTACAGTCCATAGAAAAAATTATCTTACCTTTAATTGCATCATTGATTTTTTTATGGTTGTTTTATACTTTTTTGACACCTCTGAGAGCTCAAAATTCTTACATAATAGTTTTGCATGGGCCATATTTGCTTGCTTTTAAACTATCCTGGCATATGCCTTGACAAGTAATTGTTAAGTTCTTCATAACTTTTGTTGAGAGGATATTAAAATGAAAGTGCGTTCTTAAGAAATTCTAGTTTATCTTGAGATGTGAAAGCACACTATACTTGTAGTAAAAACATTTTTATGCTGTCAAAAATAAACTTTATGCAGAAACTTGCATATGTTTCTAAAATGAATAACCCAAGACATCACTGTCAAAATAAAACACAAAAAAATAATATTTACATGCTTTAATTTTTAATCTAGTAAAAGAAAAAACAATAATTAAAAATTAATAGTTTAATTCTTTCATATCAAAAGTAATACTTTCACAAATATATCACCATAAAGATAATCGTACAAAAATTATCCTAACATTTTCCAAAAATAATAAACATTGACAGAATTCATTTGATGCAAATCAACAATATTGAATAAAGCAAAATTTAATATATCATTTCACCAACATTAAGACAAACATATTAAGCATATTAATCACCAGACTGCGAATATAATGTTTAGAAATTGTGTACTTATCGACATTTACTTTTGCACGATTAAATTACAACGTCTCTTGCCAGACAACAACAGATCAAATTTTGGATATTTTTTTCTATATCAAATTACTTAAAATCATTGATTCAAGGTCACATAAGTTATATCAATCAATTCTGATCTATGAGTATTTGTCCTTTACCTTTCAAAAAAGCATAACATTTTCAGATGATCTGGACTCGATTGCCAAAAACATTGGTTAATGATAACCAGCATCAATTGCTTATAACCGTTAGATTTGTACGTTGGATCAAACATTACTCGACGAAGGATTTGTTATTGATTGATTAACTTCCATCTACCTCTAAACATCTGTAAATGTGTATAAACAGCCATCATCATTAAAAATTAAAACATTTAAAACATTTTTAGTTATGTGATAGATACTCATTTATTTTCCTATCAAATTCCAAATGAAATGCGTCCCTTTTCAAATATTGTTTAAAAGGACTTTTGTTAGGTCTAGTTTTGTGTTGTTTTGTTATTGTTTTGTTATTTTTTGTTTTTGCTACTTTTTGTTCGTGAAACAAACATACAAACCACTTACTTATTGTTGTTTTTGACCTGTTGTGTAAATGAACATACAGTGGAGCTATTTCATGTGTAATTAAATACTCAAGTACATCGTCGGTTCATTGACCATTGACCAAATTGTTCTTTATTTAGTCACGGAGTTTTAATTTATTTTTCATTTGTAGACTTGAAATGACCTTAACAGAGAGCAAACACTTTTCATTTACATTTTATAAAAAAAATATAACTTAATTTTGAAGCAAGATATTTCAATCTTTACTTAAAAGTCTCAAACATTTCAGGCAAATTTAAGTTATAGCTTATTATTTCCAAAAGTCCAAAACAAGCCATATCAAATTCTTTTTATACTCCGTCTTACTGTGGTTTATGTTTTCCATATAAGTCCATAAATTCATATGATATTTATATATACGAGTATTTTATAACAAAATTTGGTTAAGATGTTACATGTCGGGCCTAGCCTCGTCCGATATAGTTGTGCTAAACATTTTATTATGTATGATATTTTGAACTATTTAATTGTGGTTTGTAACGTGTAGGCGTGTAATCATTTCTCTAAAGGCTCATTCACTCTCTTTCCTGTAATAGGAAATGGAAAAAAGAAATATTAATAAACCTATGTCATTTCCTCATCATTTTCCAGAATCACGGACTGGTTTTATGTAGAATATTCAGAAATAATAACAAACCGCAGGGTCCTGTTGTAAAGAAAGATACAAAAATCCGGACAGAGAATTTCAAAGACTTTTATAACTTATAATGTAACTCATAATATTTTTTCTTGTAAAAGTCGCAACTTATGTTGCGTTATGCTATGGGATGTTGCACGTTTTCATTATCCCTCATGTACAGACTCAATCAAGCCGAGTCTGCAATTCTCTTGTAATTTTGTTGTGATTTATGCTTCCGAGGGATCACTTTGTTCCAGATTTTTATACTTCACAACAGCAGGTGTCAAGTGCTGTGTGGCAGCTGTAAAAAGTTGCCCCGTACTTCACTTCAGTGTTGTTATATTTTTCTGGTCCTTCGGGATCATTGATGCCAGCACTATTAAGTGTTGGGAATTGAGTACCGCTCAAGCCGGTGCTAGGGGGCGTGAGGGATGTTGCACGTTTTCATTATCCCTCATGTACAGACTCAATCAAGCCGAGTCTGCAATTCTCTTGTAATTTTGTTGTGATTTATGCTTCCGAGGGATCACTTTGTTCCAGATTTTTATGCAAGCTTACACTTGCAATATCCTTTTCTGTCTAAGATGCAAATATTTATATACATGTGGTTAGTCCTGTTATATTGAATTACAGTACTGTAGAAGTGTGTGATTTTATCCGTTTTATTTTCATAACATTAAATTCGTTATAATTAATCTTTGTTACAAGATGTACAATGGACTAGAACCATTTGAAAATCTCAAGGGACATACGAATATAAAAACGGCATTCCATCAACGCTTGAAAAAAACACTAGCAACACAGAACCACTAGCAAGGAGCCCGTCAGGACATCCAAACCAAGGATAGGACACAAGTACAAAGCACGGAATAATACCCAAAATTACACGGAATAATACCCAAAAAAGAAGATCATAGAAAACAAGGTATCAGACTTATCTAGGTTTTTCAAGATATTTAATTTGAAACGATGTGGACGGCGGACAAACATCGATACACGACGGCAAAAATGTGAGCTTAAACAAATAAAATAAATAAATGAATCGTAGCTAAGTGGTCAAACTTACATAAACGCACAAATACTTCACACATTCCGGTTAAGTCTCTCTATCGGGGTGAGATTGCTGATTCAGTGAGATAATTTGTTAATGAGCTTAATATTTTAAAGAGTGTTGGTCCTGAAAAAAAGACATGAGTATATTTATTGGGTTAAATGCTCTTTCAATTAAACAGAACAAAATCCCCATCTGCATGCGTTAGCCTAATTTTAGATGTAGATGAGATGCTTTCTATCTCAACTGAGCTAGCTCGGGATCGTTGTTTGTCCGTCGTCCGTCTACATTTAGTTCGTTAACACTCTTGTAGTTATATATTGCCACAAACATCATCAAACGTAGTGAGGATGCTTGTCTAAGTTATTGCTCGTATGAGTTCAAACATGGGTCATCTTGGTTATAGGGGCTAAAAAAGAAAAATCTTAATAACACTCTAGTGGCTATTGTTTTAATTTAAATATCCTGGTGATTGGTCAGAAAGATTAATGTGATGATTTATTTATCAAGTTCGAATATGGGTCATCTTGGGTAAAAAATAGGTCACACAGTCCAAATATATTAAAACATTGTTAACACGCTATGGGCTGGTATTTTTTATCCAAATAGGTCAGAAATGTTGTTTTAATAATTTCTAGGTCAAGTTTATATACTGAGTTATCTGGGTGTCAAAATCTAGGTCACACAGCCCAAATATAGAAAAAAATGTTACCACTATTATAGACGATACTGTTTTGATCCCAATTTCCTGGATATTTGTCAGAAAGATTGTTTTGGTGATAACTAGGTCTAGTTTAAATATCGGTCACCTGTTGTCAAAAACTAGGTCACACAGCCAAATATAAAAGGAATTGAGCCTTCATTATCAGGTGAGCGACATAAGGGCCATCATGGCCCTCTTGTTCTGGAAATTACAGGCACAAGTAATTTAGTTTCTTGGTATGATTGTTTTCGAGAAACACACATATGTCATACAGATTATAGACATCCAAAAATAGCTTAACTCATTGAAATCACTTGTCCAGTTACACAGGATTGATTTACAGAAGCTATCTATCTGATGGATAATGTTTAAATTATCCTCTGCATGCCTAAGAAAAAAAGAAATATTAATAAAAACATTGTCCGGTTGCAATCATTGAATGTGATATAAAATGCTCTGAAATATGTAAAGAGACAGGTAGGTTTCCCCTCGGCTTTCAAATTAAATTAAATATGTTAATTTACATGACCTTTTCAAATGGAAGCATTAATACCATTTAAGGTGACAACGGAGTCAATTATCACTGAAAATACCTAAAATGAGATTTTTTTCTTAGTAGATTTATCCATCTTTTCTGAACACATTCCTGGTTTAATTTTGGGAGCAGTTAGTCCAAAAAATGTGTTTTTAAATGTTTTAAAACGGTACCTGTACCATTTTTATCTGCTATTTGCGTAACCTGTCAATTATCGATAACGCTCCGCCCCCTGTTGAGGCAACAATGAGGGAAATCGGTAGTTCCATATATGCGTGAATTACCGGTCCATAATGGTCCATACTACTCGTAATTCATGTATCGTACAAATACCGAATATCGTCTACCTTTTATTTAGCCTTTTTTATAAAATAAGAAATTGTCGGCCAATGTACGTAACATAATGTATGAAACATAAATAAGCTATCGTCGGATACCCACGGCCGAACCATTAACATTTATCATTTATTGCATGTAACATGATTATCAATCGTGGGTATCCGACGATGAAATAATTAAGCATAGCGGCAAATCGCACGACCACGGGGTTGATTAAAAATGTAGTTGCTAAAATATCCATAATGTGTGAAAATAATTTGTCTGTCCCGTTAATCTGATAGATATTACATTGAGTTTATGGACTTTGTACGGATTCAAGGGCTTGCTTTACATTCAACCTCGTTTTCTAACAATGTCAAGTAAAACAACAACAAAAACAGACAACATTTTTAATGTGAACGCCTATATGACTTGTGGTAAGGTGTCCCTGACAAATTTCTAAACCATTTTAGGTTGTCTAAGATTTATATCAATTTGGAGGAAAAAATATATAATATCCTGTTCTTATTTGTACTTCTACCATGGACTTTAAAAGACCGTCAGAAGCTCAGTTTTTTTGTTATTTTAATTTATATTTTAACGGAATTTCATAAACGAATACACAAAGTGACACTGGTATAATATAATAATTATGCTGAAATGCTGATAATAATAATAATAAACTTCAAAAGTGAAACAATTAAATACCCCGCTAGCGGTGCGCAAATACTTTCCATCCCCCCCCACCGAGTGCCTCAAATTTTACCGAAAGTCACGTGACATGTGCGACCGATACCAGACGGACGGTAAATCACGTTAAGATTTGAAGAAATTTCTGTTATAAACTGATATTAATCAGCAACTTTTTGATTGGTCAGATGTCACTGGGTCATAAAATGTTGTTAGAGTATGTAACCGCAACTTGTGACCCTCTCTGGTGCGATATTTGTGTATTATGCAATTATTTAGCGTGAAACGTAGGGGTCCGAGAAAGAACAGCCGATTTATGACACTTCGTTTGATGCGGGTCGGACTAAATTTGAATCGGCATAACTTTTTTAATAATCAAGCAATTAACATGCGGTTTAAAGCACATGAAAGGGAATTCATTTACGGAGGGAACCGTGTCAGGGATTTTTGTTTGCTCCATCAGCGGCTTAATTATCTTTAATTACGTAATATGTATGGTGAAAAAAGTCGCATAAAATGTTTGACTTTACGTAATATTTTTTTGAGAAAAGATAGAAAAAATTTGAGACACGGTTCCCCAGATATTATAAGTATGTTTATTTTCCAAAAATTTGATGACAAAAAAATAAAAAATGACTTTGATATGACGATTTAAAATTTTCGGATTTTTATTAAAAATCAATCATTTACAAAGGCATTTTTTCAAATATGTTATTTTTTATGATGCTCAAAGACATTTAATGCACAAAGATTAAATAAATAACAATTATCACTAATTTAATAAAAATAAGTTGGTTTAAATGACATTTATGTGAGTACCACGGAAAGTGTCTGTTGTCACCTTAACGCTTTGATGATAAACTAAACTATTTTTCATTGTAACATAAAATACAGTAACAAAGTAAAACAAATGAATCATCCAAAGGGATGCGTATGTGTACATGCATAAGCTTTGTTAGCTTTTTATACTTATGTCTTAGTATTTGATTTAATACCATCTTTAAACAGTATTTGAGTCATATAATACCATTTTTAAACAGTATTTGAGTCATATTACGATGGGAACCAAACCACTGGCGAGTGTTTCTGTTTTGTAACAGTCTAATTTAATCTCCTTAAATAATCGCCAACATCTCCATGTATATGCAAAATGTAACAATTGTTAGTAGTTACTTTACGTAAGTATTATATGTACTTATAATTGTAAGATTTTGAATTGTAAGTCTTTGTATTTTAGGCAACTTCTGTATGGCACCTTTAGATGATGATATAATATATGTGCCAATGCTATATTTTTGACAAGAAAACCTTACAGGACATTTCTGTTAGTAACAATGGCAACAATACTTTTACAAGAAATTAAATTTCTAGTGAGGAGAAATGAAATTTCTAGTGACAGCAGAAAAGGCTCCGTTTTTTAAAAAACGTGTTAACAGACGTGTTTCAAATATCTATTGTGAGACAGTTTTATCAGAGATTTCTAAAAGACTTAAATGGTGAGACAACTTGTTAACTACTGCCATGTGAATATGTAACGAACGTGCCAAATACGTTTTGATGATAAAGCATGATTTATAAAAAGGGGCTTATGTTACTGTAATTGCAACATCTTGAAACTTTTGTTTTGCACTAGTACATAGGAATCGTATTTACCAGTGACAAAAATGAGCTTTATTTAACTGTAATATCAATAGCTTGAAGCTTCTGTTTTGCACTTGTAAAAGGAAGATGGATTTATGGACAAAAATGTAAAAGTCATTTCTTTCCGAGGTGTTCATAAAATTACATATGAATATAACTAAAATTTATGCGCGCACGTTGTATCATTTAGAACTTAAATATTATTTAAGATGTATGCATTATTAGATTATTATATATCGGTGTCAATACAGAAATCTATTTCAATTGGGAAGTACACAGCTTTCAAATCTATATTGGACGAGTCACTGATTTTTGCTGAATATGATTCACTTAAATAATAACAATTACTTTCATAATTTGCACTACATGATGTTCCATGATACAATCTGATCAATTTATCTATGTGTTTATTTCTCAAGTTCAAGAAATGTCATATCAATTCCATATTATACTCCGTTTAGTCTCGTTTTGCCGAGTCCAAAATATATTTGATAACAAAGTTCTGTTACAATGTAAGATGTCGGCGAGTGTCTCGTGCGATATAAGTTTGACAGCTGTGTTCCAGTCTAATAGAATGTACTGAATATTGTATAATATCATCAAGTTTCACATTTATAATGAACGCATGATAATTGTACTTCATTCTCGGTTTTGTCTTCCATTTCAGTTATAGAAACATGTCTACACGGAAAGGGTACACCTGATGTATATGTTTATTCCAATGAAAGATATTATAATATCTAACCAATCTCTGAAATGTGTGTTTGTCTTTCAACAGTTAAGCTTTTACTCAAATTTCGTTTAAATGGTTTACTGGTCTAGCAAGTTTCTGGATTTCATTCATGCTTATTGGTCTTGAAAATACGTCATCGTTATCAAGAAACTTTCAGACTAGTCATTTCAAGATTTTATTGATGCTCGCTAGTATATATAAAAAACCCAATATTCATTTGTTAGTGTGTCTGTGTTTCAATATTTATGCATACTAAAAAGCTGTGAACTTATAATACTATGTAATTGTTTCTTTAAGCAACATCTAGTAATGAGAATTATAACATGTATTTTGCGTGTTCATTTTTTATACTTTCTTTAGAATTCGTGCTCTGTATACATGTTTTCAATCGCACAAATGAAAAGTAACGGTAATTTTATAAGCCAAAAAAAACGAACTTATAAACAGATAAAATTCGCATGAAAGGAATTTCATAAAATTACCCAGAAATGTATCTGAATGACACGGATGCCCCTGCCGTATGTGTTCGGGATTACGGAATAATAATGAAAAGCCGAAGGTCAGCAGTTTTTTTAAATATTAATAAGGTTTTAAATTTAGAGTGACATGGTACAAAAATGTACTTTTGCATAAAACTGGAAAACAATAACTATCAATAAATCGTATTGTCAAAATTAACTATTGATTGTAACAATTGCTATTGATATTCAATTTATTGAAGCAGCTGTGTTTGTAGCCTTGGTACTTCCATTCAGATAAAAGAAACCAGTGAGATTATTTACGAACAATCAGCAAAAGAAACAAAGCAAGCAAAGAACATAGCATTTGTTTCAAAAAGAATTTCTATATTTCTATCATTATAAAAGATTTGTATAAAGTAAGCTCATGTGACAGTTGTGCACACACTAATGTTCTGAACAGAAGCTAATCGTATTACCCTATGAGAAAGCAATGGTATTCAAAGTTATTAAAAAATACCATTCAAGATGATATTGTGTAATAATATAATTTTTCTTACATTAGAATTGGGTGCTACATGTTGTCTTTACTATAATTCTATTTGTAGTTATCTTAATATTAAAAAGAAAATCAATAAACAATTTGACGAATAATTTGTTTGCATGGTGAACAGAATTTTCAACATTGAAACTTATAAATGTAGTTTTAGAGAGCGTTGTTGTCATTTGAACTTTTTCCTGTAACTGTAAAAAAATTTTTTCTTAAAACAGAGTTTCGTTTAAAAGCCAGCTCAGTTTATTTTCATATATGTGAAAAACATAATGATGCACATCTTCAAACTATTTTTTGTTGAACTATACACATATATATCTAGAGACATGTTTAGGCTTAAATATGATGTATACCTTTGCCAATATAATCCTAATGATAGCCGTCGTCCATTTCATAAATTGTATGTAAACTAGATGGTAATTGATTGCAAACGTATCTGTTGTCTGAGACATTCTTCTTATGATTTCTGGAATCATGACTTAAAGTTGTTTACATTGAATACTACTTCAGACATCTTTATCATCAACCTTCCTATGATGTATGGAGGTGTACTGCATATATTGCCTGACAATTTACATGGACATATGAATAATATACTTCAGGGGCTGCAATTTGTCAAATTAATGTTCGGTCTTTTCATTTGGGATTTATGGCGTGATGTTAAATAAAGAAGGTCATTTCTAAGCCGTTGTTTCATTAATGCAACAACACGTATCACAATTGTAATTAACTTATCATTGTTAGAAAACAAGAATATCCTTTGCTTAAACTACATTACAATATTTTTATAAAAAAACATCATTTTACGTATAATACTTTTAGTATCTAAAACTAAAATATGATGTACTTTATGCATATTCATAAACAGATGTTAAAACCTACATGGCACCAACATGGCTTTTTTGTGTTAAACATTGGACTCTTCTTGCATTAACGATTTTGCTTTTATTTAAAGTCTATTATTTATACACATATCTTGGTACATGCTCTGATGTATATGTATATCTTTACTAATTAGCGACTTTTTAATTTTAACATTTATTTTTTTTATTATCATGAGCAGACTTCTGATAACAGGAGACATACTATTTTCCATGTGAATGACATTTATGCCTGCCCTCAGAGTGTCTGAGTTGCCGTTATTTATCGGGATATATTAATTTATTCTTTTACTTGTTAATAATGGCTATCATTCACTATTCAGTATTGACCTCCACATAGCTCCTGTCTAGTGATAGCTCATAGAATTGTTGAATCTGTCTAGGGATATCTCATAGAATTGTTGAATATTAGCTTTGATATTACATATTAATGCAAGGCAATTCATGTCGAGAAAAATCATATGTCAAGGTTTTATTCCGTTGTTTTCTTTTTCAAATTAGAAATATATGGAAATATTTGACCAATTCTAATGAATAGTTCTAACTATTTTTATAAGTGTATTATCAAATACTTGTTTGTGAGTGCGATAAAAACGTTTTGCCATTTGTACCACGGACATATCTAATACAACAATGTAGTACAGCTAGATAAGATATCTCATAAATGATAAAAAAAATAACTTCTTTTCTTAAACATATTGTAAGTTGAATTAATGAATAACTTGAGAAATAAATGGTAATCCGTTCTTGTCCTTTGCTCTCCCTTTTCGAATTTTTCAACATGATTATAATTTGAATGATTGACTTCCATTATATTGAGAGAAGCATATGGAACTAGCTCATGTTTCAGTAGAAACACCTATGCTCCTTTTTATTTATTTCCTATCAGTGTGTTCTCTCTAGGAACATCAGTTACAGCTTGTTTGGTAATCATTCCACATGGTGTCCTTTTAAATTCAAAGGAATTGTAATGTCGTACTGTCTGTTTAATAGGTTAAAATTTCGTCCATATAATAATGTATTTTTGCAAATAAATCTTTCTTTGAGATAAAAAGATACATTTTAAGCGAGGTCTGATATAATTTTTCTCTTCGGCAATAAATGCAGTATTGACATGAATAAAACCAGGATAAAAGAAAATACAAAAATGCTAGAGATAGGAAATTAGCCAGATCACTGTCTCATTCCTAGATTGTGCAGACGAAAAAGTTATTTCATATAACCATTTTTATTCGTTAGTTCAATATATTTTCTTTGAAGATTAATTATAAGGATATGCCATTACTATATGAACTATAACTGTGTAACCATACAGTTTCTAAATGCGTTACTTTCACAAGCATAAAGCATATCATTTTGAACGATTTTAGATATTTTCATTTCTACTACATGAGAAACAAATATAAATTTAATACAGCCACTTTTATTTTGCAGCAAAATTATTGCTTCAAAGTTTGTTGGTATCTTGAATTGTTATTTTATGTTGTTATTTTATTGTTATTATTATTATTATCTTTTTTGAAAACAATATCTGTTTTGGTGCTTATGATCGTAATTCCATGCATTGATTTTATAAACTTTTTTAAGATAAACTATTGTTAAATACTTTTATCACACTGCTTAACAACAGATTATAAATAAGTTGCAATTGCGTGTCAATAAAACAGCATTCAGAGTTTCGAAAAATGTCATGGGCTGTCATATATAAAATCTAAGACTTTGTCAAGCGAGAAAGAAATATATGTACCAAAGAAATGAAAGATATAAATCCTAAAAGCCAAACCATGTCCTAAGCCATAATGTTTTGTATTCGAAAAATTTCCTATTGTATTACTTTTATCGTAATAAAATCAATTTACTGTCATCTTTCATTGGAAATGCCTAAGCACGATTATAACCAATAAAGCATTCAATGCTTTAATGAAGTCATGTGTAAGAGAACGAAACAAAAAATTGCCGGATATGAAATTGAATTTACTTTCATCATACTTGTCATGACGATATCTTAAATTCAAAACAATTAATTTAGTTGTTTACAAAGGATTTGAATAAGTGGATCTCAAATATTTTATTTGATACACTGTACAGATCTTTATGATTATTTGTTTCCTTTGAAAAGTGAAAATCTACTCATTCTCTTTAGTATAGCAATGATAAAATAGATCGTGAAAGCCTGCGAACCCTTTGAAAAATATTATTTAGTAATAATACGAATAATGTTATGCTAAAAGGCACATTATTTCTTGGAAAACAATCTTAGAAAGAGCAACATGAGTTTTATAACGCGTAGATAATGCTTTTAGACCATCTTGTATGCTTGTCACATGTAGAAAGCAGCGCTGAAATTTTGAGAAATAAAAATAAAAGCTTTTCTGGGATTTAATAGCCTTTAAAGTAATGTTCATGTGTCGTTCAAACCTATAACATATGATTATCAAATTGTACACACAAGTTGGGGGGGGGGGTTGTTGTAGTTTTTGTTTTTGTTTTTTTGTTTCCTTCTAACCAGTGTTTAAGTCGTCATTCATTAATGGAATAATTATGCTTTTGAACTATGTAACTATATTTTGAAAACAAAGATAATACAGATTTAAACGTTTAATAGTTTGAATATAATCAGCAGTATTGTCATATATGATACAGGTCTATTTCATGGTGTTGAAGGTTTCAGGCATTTTTTAAATATTTTCCCATCTCTTTAGTCTTCAACAAAATGTGTACTCTTTATAAAGTCATGACAGTGGTATTTAATATAAGTTGCTGAACTTATCATCAATGGCAACTTGCATTGATTGACCAGACAAATGTAGGACTGTTTTTGCTTAATGCTAAATAGAATTATTCATTCTCACAGAAACTTGAAATAAGATTTTGTTAATTTTCGCCTAAGGATTTTTTGACAAATTACATGTAAATGGAAACATAGCAGATAAACATTACTTGAGAATCCAGCAAAAACATAATTTGCTATGATTACTTTAATTCTATATAAAATGTCATAGCACGAGTACTTTAGTGATACGACCTGTAAATCTTCAAGTTGAATGACCTTAAGAATTCTAGCGATGATATATTTGTCCTTCAGTCATAATTGTTTGTTACAGAATATGATACTTTCAAATGAAATGATAATTGATAAAAATGACTAATTTACAAATGTCACTTATTTCTAAAGTAAATAATAATTATTTTATCCTGTTTTATCGTTCTAAATTTGTTTATTTATAGCATTTGGAGTGAATCCGTTTACTTGCCATTTATTCGGTTTTGTTTGGTAATTTACATAAGTGCTCTAGCATGATAATAAAAAAGTCTAGTACCAATTATTCTAAACTTTTTAGTTTAAAGTTGAAGGACCTCGTACAACTTTCTCATTTTCACTGATATGGAAGATTTATGACATGATAATTTACTTTACTTAAATTCCATCTTCGTTCCCCTATTAAGCAATAGAATTGTTGGTCTTATAACTTACCACATATTTCAATTGTGTTGATTGTTTTCTGTTTAAGTCTGTGTTCTAGTCTGTTGCGTTTTGTGTAATGTCTTCAGTGTTCAGTCGATGTCTACTCACGCTAATGAGAAATCAGTGAGGCAAAGAGAAGTGAGTTTAAAACAAACAAAAAAGACATTATCTTGTGCGAGTGGTATAAAAAGTATCATTTATTTATTTTTACTTAAATAACTCATAGTTATTTATGACTTTTCTTACTTAATTTATAAGATTTTTGTAAAAATAAACAACAAATAAATTATAGTACGTGCTATAATCATGAACCTTATTCATGTTTTAGTTGTCAAAGATTAAACACGTTTAATACTCAGATGTTACTTTTGGGGATTTTTTAAAATTATGCAAAAACAAAAAGGTTTACACTTATCATAAGGATTTTTTAAAATGTTCACATTGAGCAAAGAGATACTTCAGGTATCAGCAATGATCAGAAATGGCTTGTTTTTTTTCTCATTGTGCTTCAGTTTAACAGTAGGGAAAAGACAACACAAACATGGCAACAACGATAACTGATATATACGACATTTCCATCGGTATTCACTTATAAGAAAAATGTTTTGTTGGTTTATTTGTTGGATATTGAAAATCTGGAGACAATGTGATCCCCCGGAAGCATAAATCACAAAAAAATTACATTAAAAAATGCAAACTCAGTTCTATTGGGCCTGTATATGAGCGATAATGAAAACGCTCAACATCCCTCACGCCACCTAGCACCGGCTTGAGTGAAACTCAATTTTAAACACTCAAAAAAGTAAGTCCAAAACACAGCACTTGACGCCTGCTGTTGTGAAGTATAAACATCTGGAGAAAGAGTGATCCCTCGGTAGCATGAATAATAACACAATTACATGAATATTACAGCACAATTACATGAAAATTACAGACTATTTAAGCCGTGTGGGGGTTGTAAAACGTCTTCCCGTGCATTTAATTAAATTTTAATGATGTTATATTTTCGATCCTTGAAGATCGTTCGGCACGACATTATTGTTGTGTATACATGTTATGTGGTACTTTTAGTTTCTTTTATTTGGCCTTTTTCAACTTGGGTGGTTTAATCACCCTTATGATATGTTGCCTGCTTTTTAAATTTGTCTTTTGGCGTCATATCTGTGATATGCAAGCTTCATGACCTCAGATCCCCTTTCAAAATTCCATTTGATTTAGTTCCGCCCATTGTTTTCTCGTTTAGGGCACAAGCATTCTTTTACTTGGGGACCATACGCCGCTTTTCATGGAATGGCACTACTGTGTAACATTAAAGGTTCTATGATAACCGCCGTATGAACACATCTGCGGATGTTTCTAAATTCAAACTTTCACCATTTTCGTGTTTAATGTTGAATTCTGCTTAAGCCGGTGCTAGGGGTGTGGACGGTAACTTGCACTTTCCATTGCCGTCCATGAACAGGCTCAATCAAACCGCGCCTGCAACATTTTCAGTTTTGTCGTGTTGAGCTTTCTTTAGGGATTCTTTATTTCTCTATTTGAGTATGAACTATACAGCTCAGCTGTCTATATATTTATGTATTTTCAGTGCTTTTGTTACGGATCAAAGATAATTTACCCATCATTTACTGTTATTACTGTTCACTGGTCGTCGTAAGTATGTGTAAAATTAAAGAATGCAGAATTTGAAGATGTTTGAGATTTCCCAGATCTGTTGATACAGATGTTTTAAGTGTATAGACATAATCCAACTGTTTTTGTCGTTCTGAAAACTTGACAATTTATATATATCAGAAATGTAAGCTATTTGATTCATTGGTATCGCCCATCTTAAATTTTGGATCGGAAATATGGGGTATGCACCCTGCTAACGATATTGAGCATGTTCACACGAAATTCCTGCGCCGTATGTTAAGTGTAAAAAAATCTACAAACTTAAATGCACTCTATGGAGAATTAGCTAGAATACCTATGTCCGTAATTCGTAAGATTAATATGATTAAATACTGGGTGAAAATATTAAATCAAGATGAGTCGTCACTTCAGAAAAAGGTTTACATTATGTTGAAAACTGATTGCGAGCTAGGTAATGTTAACGACGGTAACTGGGCGTTTCAAATAAAGAGTATTTTGCAAGAACACGGGTTTCTCTATGTGTGGTTGCAACAATCCGATATGTACACACAAATACCCTTTTTGGAGATTAAACAACGAATAATTGATAATTTTCTCCAAAGATGGTATTCAGAGGTGGTTAATTCTAGACGTTTAGAAACATATAGTTTATTAAACACGCTTTCGAAAGAGAACGGTATTTGGAAGTTATAACTGATCAAAGGTTTAAGAACGCTTTAGCCCGCTTCAGAACCTCTTCTCATAGACTTAATATAGAAATCGGAAGATATAACAATGTGCCGCGAGATCAAAGGGTATGTTTATCATGCAACATGAATATATTAGAGAATGAATACCATTTTCTGTTAGTTTGCCCCAAATATAGAGAACTAAGGCGTAAATATTTGAAGAACTATTATTGTCACTGGCCTACGTTAACGAAATTTAAAAATCTTATGTCTTCTACATCAAACGCAACTATTATAAGTTTATCGAAATTTATATATTTTGCAACAAAATTACGTGTCTCCTAATCATAATCATAACTTTATGTATATGAAATGCTTTTTTTATAGGTAAACAGAGATATACATCAATACACATCATTATACTGTATAGTTTAAATTTAACACAGTGTCGCCGTATAGTATTGTATTTGTTTATGTTATCACATAAAATCGTACTTCGTAAAATGTTTAGAAAAAATATTATGTATTTGTCTTTACAGTACTCTTCTGTAAATGATATAACATGCATGTCTTTCTATTGTCACTGAACTGGTTATATTTTGTATGGCTATAAACTTGTTATTTGTTTTATGCCAATAAAATTATTTGAGTTGAGTTGAGTTGATATATCTTCTAGATACAGAAATTAAAATTCTGGATTAAGGCTAAATTCTCATAACTTGAATATTGAAACTGCTTGCCATAATAATATAATTGTAAAACAAACGCTATATAAGATTGTTCAACTTTGTAATGGAAACAGACAAAATAAATTCCAAGATGTTATCATTCACATCTAAATTTGTTTATATTTATAGAACTGATGAACTCAATGAGAAAGAAAATTTTGCCGTTTTGTATAACCTCGCAATCTATTGTATCTTAGAACCGATCATTCAAATAACTCATAAGTCTGCTTTTGTTTTTACTCTGGGTAACGTTACCCGACAGCAATATGACAATGATAACACACAAAAATCTTTCACGATCGGTGTCTTTTTTAATTTGTAAAATGCTTGTCCAACATAAAAACAACAAGTATATATCTTTTCTGCAATTATATTTTGATAAACTAACAGTGAAGTAGTAAGTCTAAATAAATAATGTTACTATACATGCTGAACGGTGCATCAAGTAACGTATAGATAAGACACGACTAGCGTATGTATTTACTCAATCATCGAAATGTTTCTACAAAGGTTGAATTTATAATTTAATCTTTACTGTTGATTTATGTTTTTTACTTTAACTTTAAACTGTTTTCTGTTATTAAGCCAGAAATGAACGCTGACTTAATCACGCATTTGTCGCCAGCCAGTCTCAATATTGTTAATCTTTCTTAGTTTATATAACGATAATGTGTTTTTGTTATCGTATCGGTTTAAACAACATTGTATTATATATTCCAACTACTATGACAAAAACTTAATGACGATTACTGCTTACAAATATTAAATATACTTTCTTAAATTAATTTTATATTTTGCATGTTATAAACACCTATAAGAGAAGATATAGTGTTATTTGGTTGATGTTTAGATTTATAGATATATTTTAAACAACAAATAAAACATACTTCCTTTTTTACTGTGCAAAACAATGTTATATTTTAATGATCAGTGTTTCTGTGCAATAAGATTCTTATTACAAGCAATGCATTGAAAAGATCTGACTTTCAGGGAAATTTTAATCGCTATAACAAATGTATGAATATAGGTTATTATTTAATTGATGAAGTTACCGTAGCCTAAGAAAGAATTCTAATAGGCTGAAAGTTGTAAAATTATTTAAGTTCAATAATAATTTTACTTAAAATAAGTGCAAGATAATTTATAATGTCACACATTTTCACGACATTCTCAGCTATATCGTAAAATATAATTAAAAAAGACATTCAATATATTATTACGATATATTGCGCTAAATAATGTTTTATTGAATTAAACACCATCAATATTCAATGTCTTACAAGCAGTATTTTTCTATCAATTATAACACATCTCTTATAATTATTTCTTTACTTTGAGCCCCAGACACAATAAAGTCATACCAGCAAGGCACCAAGAAGGCAAACGAGTTATGATAGTAGACATTTTAGGAAAAAATTCAATAAACATTTTAGATACGCGTTTCAGTCTCTTACGTGTTTATCTGATACATTCAAATTCAAAAATTCAATTGTAGTAATGCTTGTTATGTCTGATGTTGACCTTATATTGATATTTCATGTTGAAAATAATTATTGGTCACAAGACGTTGTTCTTATTTTATCTTTTGTTCACTTATCTCAGAACGAAGAATTCAAACAATATAATTAATTACGGTATTTTTAGAACATTTGCAAATTGGAATGATCAAATTATGGAATATCTATTTATAGATTCATTAGAACATGTTCACTGCTTACAATCAAAAGCAATTGAGTAAATTATATGGTTTCTATTTTAGATACACTTCAAACGTAAATGACTGGATATTTTATTTTGTTTTAACATATCTTTAATGTCATGAAATTGTTGTTTGTGTTTATGTCTTTAGATGGAACTATCATGACATAAAAAATAATCATTGTACTCAATCAATGTACTCTTGTAAACTTCAACATTGTCAAGAATATTATTTCAAAACAACTCGAAATGGCATCAAATTGATTAAAAGTTCCCGTTAATAAAGTGTATTTTAAATAATATTAGGCAAGTTCAACGTCTATTGTCTACAGAAATCACTGTTATACTTGTTTATTATCAGGAGGTTATTAAATTTACATTTTGACGAAGTAAATTATTATTTGGGAAGGTCTGTGATATTTCAGCATTTCAAATAAGGAAAAGATTTGTCGATGGAGAAGCTGCTTCTTAATTAGCATTATATAAAAACACTTCTTTATACTGTATATTTGTGACAATTTGTGTAGGTTATATGTATTTTTATTATGTACTAGCACTGTATTATGTACTGTTTTATATGTTTATGTTGTCTTGGCCATATTCTTCACTTTGCAAATGTTAAATTGGCCAAAAGCATGTTATTATGCCGATTTGCTGAATAAACTGAACTGAACTGAACGGATATTTTAAAGTTTAAGGCATATTTAAATGTAAATGGAAATGATCTGGGTCCTTTTTTATTCTTTTTAAAGTTAACACTTGTGCTGTGAATTATATCTGAAACAACGTACAATTTAAACTCTTGCCGATATATAGATTTGTCACAATATGTATCTACAACATCAGTGATGAATTGACAGATGTGCACTAACAGAAGCGACATTTATTATCAAGAGAATAAACGCATTCAAAACAAACATATAACCCAGACACTCTCAGGATATCGTCAATTATTAACAAAATTGTCTTTTTCCGTGCAAAATATTACAAAGATGTGTATTTCGTTTTCTCGAAACGGTACTCACGAATTCATAAATAGATAAACAGGTCTTAGCTAGCTGAATGTAACCAATTTTATCTATTCGACAATGGCAGAGCAAGATCAACCGGTGTATTGTCCAGATTGAAAAATGAAAAAGTTCTTTCAATATATTTTCAGCAAATTAAGAGTTTTTAATGTCTTTTTCTTCAATAAAAAAGATTTAATAAAGGCATTAGGCTAGTGGTAAATGTGTCTTTTTCTCAACCTAGGAATCGCGTGTTCGAGTCACAGCCATGGTCCCATATATAATAGTTACATTAGCTTCGATTAGTTCCGGGATGCAAACTGAAACGTAGTTAAAATAAAGTATAAGCTTTTATTACAAACTACTAAGTCTTATAATCAATATGTTTCAACGATGTCATACATTAAAACGATGATGTTAGTTCATAATCAAGAAACGTCAGTGATATGAGTGAAGCTGTATACGCTTAATAGTGTACAACTATTACTCTGAGGACTCGATTTAGATGCTCACTTTCAATAACAAGTACAATGTAGTCAAGTGTTCAAAGATCTAGCATATTAATTGCCACAAAGTCAAATATTTCTGTGACACCTTCTACCGAGGTTATGTATTTGAAATAAGAATAAACTCTGTCATACATTGCATAACATATTCACATGTATTTTGAATATTTGTCGATTTTTCAATTCTAAGTAAGTCTTAGGCTTTTTATGTCCCTGCCATTTTTTTCTCCGGGTAGAGAGAGAGAAAGAGGGAGGGGTATATAGATCTGTCTGTCCGAGATATCATGCGGTCTAACCGTAGAGCGTTTTGTTTTGCTTGTAATAGCAAACACATCGCCATGAATATATCTCTAAATAGGTGTGTGCATGTTATTATCGAGCCGGTGCCACTTTATAACAATCAGTAGAGCTATGTTCCCTTTTAAATTAAAAGAAAAAACAACAAAATAAGTCAACGTGCCTGGTTTATTTTAGGACAAATTTATTGAAGATAAACTTAAATCTTAACTTTAGATGTATATATAAAGCAAGATTTTTTTCAAGCTTGGGTCGAGTGTAACATCAAATACGAAGTTGCAAGCGCATATAAATTGTGCAGTGTTACATGTCTGTGAGATAACATTGTTTAAATCGACGGATTCCTTAGAACTGCCATAATGGCTTTCACTTTAGAAGTTGTCTCCTTTTAAATATATATGTTTGCTTTGTGATGACAACGTTTTTAATTAGAAACCCTAATTTACATCATAAACAAATGGGAAAGTTTTCGTTTTATTTCATTTAATTCATTTATAAAATCTAAACATTTTATATGACACTATATGTTTATGTTAACTTGTTTTTTCGTCTAAAATCCTAAACAAGATATGTTTGTAAAACATGTATGCCCCCTATCGGCAGCCAATTTGTCATGTGATCAGGTTATTATGCATGACTTCAGACCCAGAGAACAAGCAATTAATAAGGGTTATCTGGTATCTACTGGTCATGACTAGTCACAAGGTAATAATTATTGTGACCCCATAGGTTGTGTGCAGCAATTAAAGTTATTAAAAATCTTACCAAATAATATATACATAAATTTTATGAATCACATAGGCCTCATTAATGACAGCAAAGTTGTAATATGTCATGAGACCTTCAAATGTGTATACCAAAAGCACATAAAAATATCAACCAAGGCAACTCGAGTTGTTGAGTTATTGGTTAGAAACGGTCATTAAGTACAAGGTCACTATGACATTGACCCCTTGACCCAAAAATCAATAGGGGTCATCTACTGGTCATGACCAATTATCATACCAAGTTTGAAGTTCCTAGGCCTAAGGGTTCTTTAGTTATTGACCGGAAACCGTTTTTTCCTTCAAGGTCAATGTGACCTTGACCTTTGACCCCTTGACCCCAAAATCAATAGGGGTCATCTGCTGGTCATGACCAATCATCATACCAAGTTTGAAGTACCTAGGCCTAAGCCTTTTTTAGTTATTGATCTGAAACTGTTTTTACCTAAAAGGTCAATGTGACCTTGACCTTTGACCCCAAAATCAATAGGGGTCATATGCTGGTCATGACCAATCATCATACCAAGTTTGAAATTCCTAGGCCTAAGCGTTCTTCAGTTATTGATCAGAAACCGTTTTTACCTACAAGGTCAATGTGACCTTGACCTTTGACCCCTTGACCCCAAAATCAATAGGGGTCATCTGCTGGTCATGACCAATCACCATACCAAGTTTGAAGTTCCTAGGCCTAAGCGTTCTTTAGTTATTGATCGGAAACCGTTTTTACCTACAAGGTCAATGTGACCTTGACCTTTGACCCCTTGACCCCAAAATCAATAGGGTCATCTGCTGGTCATGACCAATCACCATACCAAGTTTGAAGTTCCTAGGATTTAGCGTTCTTTAGTTATTGATCAGAAACCGTTTTTACCTACAAGGTCAATGTGACCTTGACCTTTGACCCCTTGACCCCAAAATCAATAGGGGTCATCTGCTGGTCATGCCCTATCACCATACCGAGTTTGAAGTTCGTAGGCCTAAGCGTTCTTTAGTTATTGATCGGAAACCGTTTTAACATACAAGGTCAATGTGACCTTGACCTTTGACCCCTTGACCCCAAAATCAATAGGGGTCATCTACTGGTCATGACCAATCACCATACCAAGTTTGAAGTTCCTAGGCCTAAGGGTTCTTTAGTTATCACTCGGAAACCATTTGGTCTACGGACCGACGGACCGGACGGACCGACGGACGGGACGGACCGACAAGTGCAAAGCAATATACCCCCTCTTCTTCGAAGTGGGGGCATAATAAATGTTCAGAAACAAAATTCTGGAAACAAAGTGATCCCTCGGAAGCAGTTGAAAATAAGGAAATGGTTTATTTTTCTTTTCTTCCTGTGCGCATGACTATGAAATATTTCCAAATATTTTTTGAAACTTTGTTATCTCCAAATAACAAAAAGAACCCTTTAGATCTTTATTTTGTATGCCAGAATGTTTTCCCGCAGGCGATATTTTTGTCAAAAAAACCAAGATCTTGTCCCAAATATCACTTTTCCTGTCAAAGTGCAGACAAATTTCTTAACTCTAGATGTATATATTTACTTTATTGGCGACGCCGGTGAGCGGCGTCGTCTATTATGGAATGCTTTTTATTTTTGCCTATGGAAGGAGCTGTTATTATTAGCAGTTAATTTCATGTTGTGTTAATTAGTTTTATTTTGATTCGTAAATATCAAGTAAACAAATGTGTTGTTATATTTGTATTTAATAACTTTATGTAAAAAGCATGTGCATTGTGATATTATTTTCACGAAATTGCGGGTTAAGTTTAACAGCTTGTCCCTTAGTTTTAATGACAATACTAAAACCCGGATTTCGAATATCGTTGTGGTCTAGATTGAGGCCGTATCAGTTCATTCATTCATTTATACATTTTCAAAATTTTCCTACAAGAAGAAAGTTCACCTGCAATTGAGTATAAGGATAGGTAATGGAACTGTTGTAAACGATTATCCTATTGATTTTATCCTTATTACATTTATCTGTTGCGCAGAATGGTTGTTTTTACAAAGTGTACCAGTATCCGGATGTTGAAAGCTACCCGATTTTCTGCAATTACTGCCGACACATGGCCATCTATTTCTTTATCCCCCGCCGAAAATTTTCGGCGGAGGATATAGAAATAGTCTCCGTCCGTCCGTCCGTACGACCTTCCGTCCGTCCGTCCTTCCGTCCGAAATTTTTGTCCGGAGCATATCTCTAAAAGTATTTGAGTTATCAACTTGAAACTTCATAGGTGGATAGACCTCATTGAGGAGGAGTGCAGTGCACAAGAATAATAACTCTACCTTGCATGATTTTTGAGTTATTGCCCTTTGTTATTTTTCAAAATTGATTTTTGTCCAGAGCATAACTCCAAAAGCCTATGAGATATTAACATGAAACTTCATAGGTGCATAGATCTCACTCAGGAGGTGTGCAGTGCTAAAGAATGATAACTCTTCCTTTCATATTTTTTGAGTTATTGCCCTTTGTTATTTTTCATACCTAATTTTTCACCTGAGTGGAGCATAACTCAAAAAGTGTTTGAGATATCAACATGAAATGTCATAGAAGGATAGATCTTATTGAGGAGGAATGTTGTGCGCAAGAATGATAACTCTTCCCTATACAATTTTTGAGTTATTGCCCTTTGTTGTTTTTTTCATGCTATTTTGTCCAGAGCTTATCTCAAAAAGTATTTGAGGTATCAACTTGAAACTTCATAGGTGGATGGATCTCATTGAGGAGGAGTGCAGTGCTAAAGAATGATAACTCTGCCCTGCATTATTTTTGAGTTATTGCCCTTTGTTATTTTTCAAAATTGATTTTTGTCCAGAGCATAACTCAAAAAGCCTTTGAGATATCAAAATGAAACTTCATAGGTGCATAGATCTCACTCAGGAGGTGTGCACTGCACAAGAATGATAACTGTACCTTTTATAATTTTTGAGTTATTGCCCTTTGTTATTTTTCATACTTAATTTTTCAATTCAATTATTTTCTCAAAAAGTATTTGAGGTATCAACTTGAAACTTCATAGGTGGATAGATTTTACTGAGGAGGGATGCAGCACACAAGAATGATAACCTACCCTGCATTATTTTTCAGTTATTGCCCTTTGTTATTTTCAGCCATCAGTATTCACATAGGTTTCAAATCTGTAATCACTATAGCCATCAGTTTCATTACCAAAAGACCTCTTAAAATGGAATTATTCTGCTCTACTACATATACATTCTTCCAATGAGCAAACACATTCGGCGGGGGATGGCCATGTTGACATGGCTCTTGTTATGAATACTTTACCATTAATTTGCATGGCTTGATAAAACTGAACCTGCAGCATTTCATGATTTTGCTGTTTAAGGTGTTCTTTTGGGTTTCAGGTTTTCTTTATTTTAAGGGGAAGTAACTCATGTTTACTAAATTATTTGTTCTTTTCTGTCTATCTTAGGTATTACTTATAATACTATTTTTGTTGTATATAATTCACCAGTTGTAAGGTCATCAAAAGCATGTTAATGTTAATGTTAGGATTTCATATTTATTTAATATAAACTGGGAATTATTAATGTTATGTGCATACATGTATATCTTAGACAGTAGTATATTGATATGTTGAGACTTATAATTTTTCTGCATTTAAAGAGATACAGTTATGTCATTATTATTAAAGGGATGAGAATTTCATTTAAAGTTATAAATGATAAAACATGTATTGATTGAAAATGTCCTTAAACTTGGATCAAGCAATATAATTAATAAAGTCTCAAAAAATCATATTCTGAATAGTTATTCTATTTTTTTTCTAACATGTCCATAGTTTGAAAAGGACAGCTTCTGTCTTATCTATTTGTAATGAAGGGACACCGGTCTCAACCTCCAGGTCTCCTGAGTCAACCCGACAACAGACTGTACATAGAGTAGATTGTTACTTGCCCTTGAATAAATTTGTGCACTAAATTTATAGTGGGTGATTTGTGCCACATGAAAACCAACATAGTACAAAAAGTAACAGGGCGCCAGATGAAAACATGAAAATACAATCTACCACAAAGTGGTTTGTTTGTTGCATTTTCATGTTTTTGCCCGGTGCCTTTGATGCAAAATACAAATCAGTCTTCATAAAATTTCTTATGTTGGTCACAGGTTTGAGTTCTGGTCAAGCTCAAAGTTTTTCTCATCCTGTGACTGCATATAAGCATGAGTTCAATTCCCTATGCTCTGTAACATATTTAGAAATTCACGAACACAAATCGATATAGTTTGGAAATATGTTGTGGTTTAGAACTGTTTCATTATTAAAGAGAAAATGTGTAGCAGGCCGGATAGCTCAGTTGGTCTTCTGAAAGTCATGGGTTCGAGTCATGGTCAGGCAGTTTCAGTCAGGGTTTAGAAGTGGTTTTTCAATTGACACATGTTTGATTCATTTAACAGATTGCATTATTTGAAATGGACAAAGGCAGTATTGCATGATACTTTTAGATCTACAAAGGGCATTTGATACAGTTGAACACACTATACTGCACATGAAGAAGTTGTTTTTCTTCTTCTTCATGAAACTTCAAGCATCTGCCATATATAATGACATTCTTACATGGTTTAAGTCTTATCTCTGATAGTAGCTGGTTGATGTGGCTGGTACTTATTCTACTACTGCTCTGAGTACCTATGCTGTCCCCCTGATGTTCATTTTAGGTCCTCTTTTATGTCTAATATATGTCAATTACATGTCTTACATTTTTTTTTTGGTTTTTATAAACACAGTTTTTTTTATCAATCTGGTCATCTGGTCATATTTTTTCTTCCCAGGTCCGATACTCGTGCCTGTGATTATATGCTGATGACTCAGGAATCCTTGTGTCTCATAAAATAAATCTGAAGAAATTCTTTCTTATAGCATGAGTCTTATAAGATTGCTTAATTGACTATAAATTGTCTTTGCATCTTGGCAAGACAGAGTCTATTCTTTTTTGGTTTAAGTTTCAACTTAAACTGGCCCTAGCCTCCAGGTCACATGTAATGGTACTGCTATAAAGTACACATCTTTTGTTAAGTATTTAGGTGCAAATCTGGATCAAATTCTTTTGGCGTCGCCCTTTTGATGCTTTGCATCAATGCTTTTCTTGTATATTTATGTATTAACTACAATAAATTGAAATTACCGCTGAAAGAGAGACCATGATTTTAGCTCACATTAGCTTGCTCAGGGTAAGCTTTTAGGATCGTTGATGTCCGTCGTCTGTCGTCCGTCGTCCGTCCGCACTTGTTCGTTAACACTCTAGCGGTCACATTTTTTGATGCTTATCTAGTTGATAGCTCGAATGAGTTCGAACATGGGTCATTTCGGATGAAAAACTAGGTCACAGGAGCTAAAAATAGAAAAACCTTGTTAACACTCTAGCGACCACATGTTTGCCTCAATCAAAATCAAACTTGGTCAGGATGCTAATCTAGTTGATAGCTGGGATGAGTTCGAACATGGGTCATCCCGGATGAAAAACTAGGTCACCGGAGCTAAAAATAGAAAAACATTGTTAACACTCTAGCGGTCACATTTTTGACTCAATCATCATCAAACTTGGTCAGGATGCTTGCCTAGGTAATTGCTCGGATAAGTTCGAACATAGGTCATGTCGGATGAAAAACTAGGTCACAGGAGCTAAAAATAGAAAAATCTTGTTAACACTCTAGTGGCTACTGTATCCTGGAAATTGGTCTGAAAATTTGTTTTGATGATTTCTAGGTCAAGTTCGAATATGGTTCACTTGGGGTCAAAAACAAGGTCACACTGCTCAAATATGGATAATCATTGTTAACACTCTAGTGGTCATATTTTTGACTCACCTGTCATGAAACTTGGTCAGAATACTTGTTGGGATGAGTTCGATGGGTCAGGTGAGCGATCTAGGGCCATCATGGCCCTCTTGTTTAATTAATGTATCTATCATGACGGCCGCCTATTGAAAAAAAAATGATGACCCCTTGCATAAGTTTACTGAAACATAAATGGTTTATAAAAATTCAATTTCTAATTTCTATCACCCTTCATACTAACAATTGAAGCATGTGATGCTTTTAATTTTGTCTTGTATGCGTATATGTAATAGAAGTACATCATACATGATTTCCTTGCCAGATTAATTTATTCATAAATTTCAATGTATTATCTCATTCAAGTCAATAAATGTTTCAGTAATTTGAAGATATGCCAATAAGAAGATATAAAACCAATTTGCCTGTAGATAAAGATTGTCTCTGCATTAATCATTCGTGACCTTCTTATCTGATTCATTTTGCCTGTAAGATCGTATTTATAAATGTGTTTTTTTAACCATTTACATAAAAGCGTTTCGATAATGACAGATATTAATTGGGAATGACGCGTATACGTTTGTATTATTCCAGATTATCCAGTATACATAACCTTATTATGGGGCGTCCGTGGCCGAGTGCTTAAGGTCGTTGACTTCAAACCACTTGCCCCTCACCGCTGTGGGTTCGAATCCCGACAGGCAATTTGGATTCTTTCATGTGAGGAAGCTATCCAGCTAGCTTACGAACATCGGTGGTTCTACTCAGGTGCCCGTTCGTGCCTGAAATAATACACGGAAAGGCACATGAGGTCTTCCTCCACCAGTAAAGCTAGAACGTCGTCAAATGACATTTATTTGGCGGTGTGACATAAAACCCAAACAAACAAAAAACATAAACTTATCAAATACTTTATCGTACTTACTTTCTTTACAAATATATGGTTATTAATATATAATTTTCTGTTATTATTATTCGGTAAGTGTTGTCTGTTTTTGGGCACTTTTAGCGTCTTTGAGAATATGTCATTTAAAACAAATCTTACCCTTTATTAAAATGTATGCCGTGCTCTTGAATATTATGATACCAACTATTCTAGTCACTTAAAGGAGTCGACCGGCTAATTTGCAACCCATATCTTGATTTTATTTACATTTAAAATAAACATAAAATAAATATCAATCATTTTATTTAGAACGGAAAGAATTATTTTATAATTCTCAATTTTACAAAATTTGAATGATATATTTAACTATATCTGAATGCACAAGTCTTGTATACGATACAAGAATTATTCATACAAAAGAAAATCTAGTATCATGAATGTCTGTATCTTAACCACATTATAACTTGCTTATCAAAGAGCAAACCGATGTCTCGCCTTCAGGATATGAGATTGGAAGGTTACACAAATATAAGAAAGTAATAACCGCATCAAATGAGAATGATTTCCCTCAAATAACTTCTTGAATGAGAAGTTTATTTTGTAAAAACTAACTATGTAGCAAGTCGGCGCCTCGTGAAATTTATGTTAGAATCAATCTTTTATGGTTCAAAGTTCTTATAAATCCGATTCCAAAAGCAAACAATATCCTTACAAATCATATTTATAAATAAATGAAATAGAGAAACTAGGAATTCCTTAAGAAAATCCAAAACGCAAAATTGAAAGTGTTGCAGGCTCGGTTTGATAGACAAGCACAAATTATGAAGACATGAACAAATTCCCAAGTAAACATTTTTTAAGAAAAGATAGTCTTTTTATTTATTTACCGATTAAACCTATATGAACGCAACACTGGCATAGAGACCGCAGCCAACTGCCCTTCTAAGATATTTTTTTTTATTTTAAGCTTTAAAATAGTTTTACGCCTATTGGGAAATCTCGTTAGACTTTGACAGATATTTTGCTTTCAGACACTATTCTGTCTACATGAAGTACATGAAATAACAAAGTTTATTTTGAAACATCTAATTCGTATATGTAATCGCGAAAATTCATTTCATAAATATTTATTTCAAAACACGCTTGGTTTTTGTTTAAAAAATCTCAAGCAATATAAATTGATAAAAAATAGAATAATATAAAATAATAAAAAGAAATTGTTAATGTGTTTATTTCAATGATTGAATAGTAAATATGCTATATATGTTTCTTAGAAATGCATAATTGTTATGACAATAATGTGTTTTATTAGTATAAATTAATATTCAACAAAAGTACATTTTAGTAAATCAAACAAAGTATTTTTTCTTACATCAAATTTGGTATAAAATACTTGATTTATGTAATACTAGTCAATTATGTCGTATATGTGTATAAACACTTTTAATAAAAAAACACTATCTACAATATAAACATGTACAACCTACTTTAAGATCTTCAAAGTTTATCCTCTAGTGGGTCGCGCGCAAAAAAAGCTCAAATTATAATACTTTGGTCAAAATTGACCTCTAAGTGTCATTGGGTTTTCCTATATGTAAATAGATTTTTTTAATTTCCATGAAACCACAAAGGCTTGAACTTAGACATTTAGCATGACACATTCATTCTTAGTGACCCTATCGGGTTTATTTTTTACATTATAGCTCCAGGTTCAAAATTTGCCCAATTCCGGGGTTCATTGGATTTCGCGTACGTTTGTATTTTCTAAACCCCCAAATTCTTCACAACATTTTAATTGCTGCTTGTAAGTTTAAATGTACATGTATATAGCGATATTAAAAACATAAAAAAATGTTTATGAAATAAAAGAAAACTGTCAATTAACTTAGATTAAAGGTAATGCTTTGAGACACGTTATTTAATTTAACGTTCTTTATGTTTAAGTGGCGGCACTCTTTGTCGTTATTCTTGAATTTATAGATTTTCTTTATATTATAGAAATTTACTTTTTCAACAATATTTTGAAAACAGAAATGTCTGTGTGTTTATTTCTTTTACTCTACTACTTGATTAACGGGCTGAGATAAACGTTAGGGGATAGAAACCTAAAATTGCCCATTTTTTAAAGTTTGTTTGGTAAAAAAATCAATATAAAATTTTTCAAAAATCTATCCTGTTACAAAAAAAGGGTTACTCAGTTTTTTTTGGGAATTAAATAACTTTATTAAAATAAATAAAATTGATTTCATTGTTTTTTTTTAATTCTGTAACTTTATTTTCATCAACCAATCCAAAATAAAGTTTTTAATAGATTAAGTCTAAGCAAATTTCTTTTCGTGTTTTAAAAAAAACCCAAAAAAAGCTCAAAAAAGGTTATAGTAGAAAAAAAATTTGAGTTTTTTTGCTTGGAAAATTTTGATAAAACACAAAAAAATTTTTAAATGTTAAAACATTGCAAAAACTAAACCCTTTCACCATTAATGGCTGTTAAATTGACGGGAATGGAAAATTTTTGTCTTTTTGTTTTTAAAATATTTTGAAGATAGGTGTTTAAATATTTTGGCTTATTTCTTTGTTGTTTGCCAAATTTCTATTTACATGCATTCTTAAACAAAGCCTTTGGCACACAGAGTGTTTACATAAAAAATATTAAACACTGATTAAACTAATAGTGTGCTTAATAACAGCTTTTAATTCAAACTGACAATTTTTTACAGATTATGTCCTCCAATGTTGTATAAGCGGTAATTTGAACGATACATTATACAAATCGCATAGTTTGTTTGGGATATCACTTGAAAATGAAAGTAACATCCAAAGCCTTGAATATCAGAAATACATTGGGTAAAAAATGTTTATTCCATATGTATGATTATATTGACAAAAATGAAAATATGTTTCCAGATATAGTACGTTTGGCTTTTTATCTTCCGATATAATGATTCTATGCAACCGACCTCAATTATCATTCTCAGTTATCATTAAATAGAAATCATTTTCGTAGAGAGTATTTGCAGTAAAATGACATGTGAACTTTTGCTGCTTGTAAATTTAGGAAAAACTATTGAAAAACGATACTTTCTGTCTCATTACTTGAATTGCATCGTAGGCTTTTTTGGGAAATTTTTCCAAAAAAACGCATGTGAGGGGTATGTATTCTTCTTTATCAATTTATGTAGCGCCCCGCTGGGGTTGGGGTTTTTAGTAAAAGACCATTTACCATTGTGAGAAAAAAGAAAAAGGAATAAATGACCAAAAGAATTCCCCTTTTTTTCACTTTAATTCCTATATTTTCATGGGAAATTAAACTGAAAAAAACTGCCCCCGGCGATTCGCACCCGTTTTTTGCTACTTTTTCTTATGAACCCGGGGGTTTTCTGTCTAAAAAAAAGCAAAATTTTTGTCGGTTTTTTCGTATGGGAAATTTAGAAAAAAATTTTTGTTTTTGACCCCCGTGATAAAATGCCTTATATCCTACTTCAGCCGCTTGTTTGTAATTTTGGGTTTTTCGCTGTGTAATAAAATTGGGTTTAAAAATGTATGCTTCTTCCCATCTGTCTTACTATATAATCAATTACAAAAAAAATGATAAAATTTCCCGGGTTGAGAACCCGCACTTATTTTTTTTTTTAAAAACCTTTTGTCTTTCGGGAAAACGCGTTAAGGATATTTAGTTTTTTCTTTTTAACAATATTCTGTCTACAAAAAAAAATTTTTTTAAGAAACAAGAAAAATTCTGGTTTCCCATTCGTTATATATGTTTTTCAAAAATTTCAAAATTTTGCTTTTTAATTTACATTTATTTTTTCAAGCAATATTTACTTTTAAAAATGAAATTTGTGATTTCCCAAAAAATTTCCCGGTCAAATTAAAAAAAAGTGTAGTCATTTTTAAAAGTATTTTTTCCCTTCAAATAAGAGTTCATCTTGTTAAAATTATGTAACAAATCGATAACGTCATCTTTGCAATAAAAAATCTCTTTGGGCAACGAATTAACCCCTTACATTGCTTGCAAAAATTTAAAAAAATAAATTAAAAAAATTTTAATAATAAAAGTAACTAAAATTTTAAATTTAAAGCTTCAGAAAAACTTTGTTTTTAGAATCAACGGGTTGAGAAAAATTTTATAAAATTTAAAAATCATCTTTTGTGCACCCTTTATAAAAAACACTTTATGCCGCAGTCTTTTATGGCATTTTGAAAATTTTGGTTTTCTTCTATTCTTTTTTATTCCGTTAAAAATTTTTTAAAAAAAAAATTTTTTTCACCCTAAGTAAAATTTTTTCAGGTTTTAAAATTTTATGTTTATCTGTGTTGCTGACTTTTAACCTCAAAATTTTTTATTTTTTAAAAAGCCTTTTTTTTGTTCTTTTTTTTTCCCGTAAAGGCACATTTACCTTCATTTTTTTTGAAATGGGTCGGAAGTTTTACGATTGCGGTTCAATAAAGAACACATTTTCATATGTTTAAAACTAAAAAATATATAATTTTAATTCTACTTAAGTCGTTTCTAGGTGTGTCGGCTCTAGGTAGCTTGTACCACCTATGTACCGGCTAACTCAAGCTTGATCAAGCCTCTTCATGGACGGTATTGGTAATTACAGGCTACCGTTTACGCCGTCAAACACCGGCTTGAGCAGTAATCAACATTTCTAAACATGAAATGTTGGAATTTTGAATTCAGAAACATCTGCAGATGTGTTCATACGGCGGTGATCATGGAACATCAATTGTCACAAGTTCATGCCATTCCATGAAAAGCGGCAAAATGGTACCAAACTAAAAGATTACATGTGCCCTTAGCGAGGAAATAATGCGCGGAACTTAACAAAATAAAATTTTTAAAAAAGGTCAGAGGTTATGAAGCCTTTTGCGGATTTTCAATGACATGACGTCAAAGACAAAACAAAAACATAGTTCAGATATATTCGGGGTCAAGAAAGGCATTACTGTAACAAATGTATAAATGAACAATATGTTTTTGAAAGAAGAAACTAATTTGATCTTCTTGATTCTTTACTTGGTGTTATTTTCGGTTTGATGTTGTGTCAAAAAAGTTAAGTAATGTATATGCTTTACGCCTCAGGTTCCTCTGTAATCTTATATAACATATTATGGAGAATGCATAGCATTGTCTGGACGACGGTCCTTACAATTAAAATATTTATTTTATCTCGAATTAAGTGCTCTATTTGTATTACGAACGATTTTGTTTTTTTGAAAACATCGTTGAACACTTACACGTAAATTGTTTTTAGCGTAAATAATTAGATAGCCTCCAGAGTGCATTAAAATCGTCAACAGAGATCATGTTAGAGGTTTTGTCGAGTCTGCTAATTTCAAATCATATGCTGTTGTTTTCTTGTTTGTTTGGTTTGTTTTTGTTTTTTTTGGTTGTATGTTTTGGTTTGTTTATTTTTGGGATGGGGTGTGTCTCATTTATTCTGTTTATATCTTAATATCCTTGCCGGTCCCACTGTGATTTGGCAACAGTTGCAATAAAAATATATCAAAGAACCAAAGAAGTAGACTATACCAAATATAAAAAACACTACAGGTGCTGTCTAACAAAGTCGTTGGGAAATGCAGTAAATAGAGAATATTGAATGAGTGTAAGTTCAATACTGTATTTATTGCACGAGTTGAATAAAATCATATTATGCGAGCCTCTGGCGATTCAGTAATGAACTTACACGAATTTAATATTCTATTTATCACACACCCAAAATAAAGACCGTTTAAACTGAAATAAGAGTCATTTTTCATTGACGCGCCTATAATACATTAAGCGCGTCTTTACACTATGTTCGTATAACGCTAATGACGTCACGTCAAAATATATGCACGGCCGTGCAATACCATATTTACGGAGTCGCAAAATCGGCACGGGTGTGTGATAAAGCAAAATATATAACGCCCGAGTCTTATATATCTTTACGAACGTAACAAAAAATAATTTAAACAGAGTAAATGTTCAATAACGTACGAAATCTGCCATATGATATGACATGTCCAATACGGCTTACGCTATATGGCAAAGGAAGTCACAAGACATATATGTTTACAGTCCATCTTTTAAGTCATACAGTGCACGTATAAGCACAATAAAGATGGAGACGTTTGACGCTAACGCGACCTTTTGGTTATCAGTGTCTGGTTTTTGTGCTTAATGATATCTACGGAAATGATACAAATGTCACAAACTGTGAAAAGTACAAAAATGATGTCGTAAAAAATATGTAAGAGTTGACAAAAATGGGATGCCCATTCCTTGTCAAGCGATCAAAACAGTGGGAACATTGAAAACACTGTAAACGAAGACAGACAACAAACAATTTCTCGATTTTAGACTGTGCTGAAAATTTCTGAAGACAATATATAAATATTCTAACTATTGGTGAAGAAACCGTCTGTTTGTACAAAAGTGTAAAACAATTCAGCAACAAAAATTTTGTACGACATCAAACAGACATTCATTAACCATTTCTGACTAGGAAGCTCATTGTTATCGCTGTTCTCGTTTTCATTCGTAATTCATTCCCCCAGTAGAATATGACCGATCAGAAAAGTCGTAATTAAAGCTTACTTCTTATTCATTGTAAAAGTGCTGATTGATTGAGGACAAGAATAGAATAGAATAGAATAGAATAGAATAACTTTTATTTCCAATCAAGGGTCATGTTAAATGACATGTGAATCACAATAATAATAATGAGATCAAAGATCAAATAAAGACGTTAAAGAAACTAAAACTTGATTTGTATTATAGTAACAACAATAAACGTAAAGAAAAAACAAAAACAAAACAAACAAACACAGCAAATGACAGGGTTTCGCGAACTATAATTTAAATTTAAACATCATAACTACATAATTAAATATTTGAATTGAAAATTACATTTTGTTTTTATTTTTCGAATAACATTTAATTTACACAAACAGATAGCGTATACCTGTTTTGTAACAAAACTGTACAATACACATGTCTCTCTCAAAAAAAAAAAAAATTATATATATTTATATATATATATACCAAGTTAAATTAATTTATGTTTTCTCATTATCATTTCTGAGTTTAAAACAAGTAAAAATAAAATCTACAAATTGTTTTATGATTTTTTCATCTTCGTTGCTCATTAACCAAATAAATTTGCTTATTTCAGACAAGTTTAAATTCTTATCTGTTATTTCATTATATAAAATGCTGCGTTGACTAGTAAAAGCATTGCAAGCAGTAACAAAATGTAGCTCTGCTTCAACTTCATTTGAGTTGCAAACTTCGCAAAATCTTTTATCAGACTTGATTTTTTTATATCTCCCAATCTCTATTTGTAATTTGTGAGAACTTATCCTTAACTTTGTAAAACAAGCTCTAATATTTTTATCTTTGATTACTGCTAAATAAGGTTCCCTACAAAAATTTGTTTTAAACAGTGCATAAGTACGTAGTTTTCCATCATTATCAACAGCATTTTTTAATTTATCCATATATCGAATTTTAAAAGTGCTCAACAGTTGTTTTTGAACAACAACATACAGATGCTTATCACTATATTGACTTTCAGGTATTTTAAAATATTTTAGTATGAAGAATACATTGGATAACCAACTGCTTTTTTTACAATTGTACAAATTTTCACTTTCAACATAAGCATTTTTTAAAATATGATAAACAAGATCAACAAGGAAAGGCGGCGTTCAATGAACGCAACCCCCATATGACCCAGCAACAAGAACCAATGGCAAGGAGCCCAGGCGGACCCCAAACAAAAACAGGACAGGGCAAAGAAATTGGTTCAAATAAACTTTTAAAAGTTCACTAATTGGAGGTTTGGTTAACCTTGTATAATACTTAATACAACTGATTATGCAATCAAAATATAAAGGAAATCTCCCTAATTCACCTAAAACAGCATCATTGCATGCTTTTTTGTGAACCCCTAACACATGTTTTAGGAATTTTGTATGTAATTTTTCACATGGCATGTCATTAAAGTTATATTTAAAGTTGAACGATGACATTTTACCTTACATCTTAATTTTAATAAATTTTCACCTCAATTATAAGTATATCTGCATTAATGATGAATTGCTATACAATTTCAATCTTATTTTGCCGAAACACTCGGATTGCAACTGGATATAATATCGCCAATATTTGAAATCCCCGCCATTTGCAATAGCTCTCGAGGCCGATCGGTTTCAATTCGGAATTAACAAATTTGCATACGGAAAAGTTCGGAAATGGTATAATTAGAAACAAGTTTGAAATCCTATAATTAGAAAAAACGTTCAACAAACTTGCGACACTAAAATACTCATACGATTTTATGAGACGTAATATGAATGACCGATGCAATTTCATGTTTGTAATAAAAAACGATATGAAAAGCTGTTTATAAACTAAGAAATGTAGCCTAGATATCCTCCATTATGACTAAATAACGCTTGTTTGAAAAGTTTGTACGAACACAATCGAAAACAGAACAATTTAAAGTCATGAGACTCTCACTAGATTTGCTGTTTTGTAAACAAGAAGATAACATTCTAATAAAATTACCAATGTTTTATGTCGTACGGGGGGTAGAAAGCTGTTGTTATTTCAACTTTGCTGTTGAAATCAAGAAAATTACAGAGGTGTTTCTAGGCCGTCCGTTCTTTATGATCGGTTCGTACCGGAACTAAAAACGTACCTAGCTAAATGCTAAGCTTCCTTAATTTTTGTATCGAAATAATATGGCATAGTGCGCGTTATGTATATATTATGAATAAAAATTTGACAGATCAAGCATATGATATCTGATATAAGAAAAGAAAGATAATTTGGCAATCTGATGTAATAAACTTTAGGGTGTCATCAGATTAAATAACCAGACAGACAACTGCATACACAAGCCAATACAGACTCCATAGAATGCTATATGCATGTATATACATGTATATACATGTACTTTAATTTAATAAGCAAGTAAGACTGGGAAAAAGGACCATATCATAGTTCAGAATCTGAACTTCAGATGCCTAAAATTTTTGAAAATGATCACTCAAGACCTGATTTTTTGTAACAGCCTTTTGTAAAAGTACACATTATGGAGAATAATTGTACTAATGAGAATTTCAATCCAATACAAAACACAGTGCAGCCTCTGATAAATATTATTTCTTTACAATGAACAGTTACATTCCATTGAACTGAAAATAAGATTGCCAAGAATTAAATCCCAATCTTTGGGTAGTCATATATATGGCACAAAACCACAACAGCATACAAAATGTTTTTCTAGTATTTAAGAAAATTATGACATCTTAGCCAAGAGTGAATTGTTTATATCTATTTAATCCAGAAAAATTGTTTTTCTTCATCAGGTTTACTTATGATAAATAAAATTTTTGTGTTTTCACAAGTTAACTTGTATTAACTATCCCCTAAAAATATTTGCAAAAATCTACTCCCATTTGAAATTTCCTTCTTGCATTGCTATTCAGTGCAAAGCTTGCGCCTTTAAACTTATCCAGAGTATCCAGTCTTAACTTAAATATTAGATCAGTGACACCCTGCTATAGCTTTTTTACCATATCTATAAAGCAAACAAAATAATTTAAATGCAGATGATTCTAAATTCCAAATTTCACCACTTTATGTTCAAATGTTAAATTTCCGCTTAAGCAAGTGCTACGAGGGGGGCATGGAAGGTAAGTTGCACTTTCCAGTATCGTCCATGAACAGGGTCACCAAATCAAGCCTGCTACATTTTTCAATTTTGTTCTTTTGGGCTTTCTTCAGGGAATTCTTCATTTCTCTATTTTCGATGTCAAATGTACCTTTTTGAAATTCAGAATAAGACCACAGATTGTAACACTGTTTTGCAAAATACTTTTTAATCTTAATTTACACTCCACTTTTCTTGCATGTTCAGGACCACATTTTGGAATGTTGTTAAAATAACAAACACAGATAAATTTGAAACATGTATTTTTAAAACATCGCAGTACACAATAAAATATTTTCAAATGAACAGCAGATCTTAATTTTTCTTACTTCTCAAAATTGTGCACCAGTGTCTTCTTTTTACAGTCATAGTTTAATACCATGTTGTCTTGTGTTGTCTTGAAGATGCCAATAATGTAGGAGAAAATAAATTGATATTTTAATTCCAACCAAACTGTATTAACTTGTGCTTACCCCTAATCAGTTTCTGATGTATGAAAAGCCATTGTGACTTTGACCTAACAACCTCCAAGCTAATGCTTTAATTACTACTCATCTAAGCCAATGTCCCAGCAACTGTTCAAAAACTTGGGACAATGAGTTTACATGTCACTAAGGCATTGAACTATATAATCAAATGGACTCATTCTAAAATACTAATGACAATCAGGCATTTTTTCCTTCTAAAGTTACATAAACCACTGTTTGGTCACAAGTGATTGTTTAGTCCACTCATAACCAAATATGTACATAGATAACAAAATGACCACTTTACAAAATTTCAATAATTTGACGTTGACCTTTTTTAAGACAAATATTAGCAGTAATAAGTGAAAATAAAATAATTTGACATTTTTTCAATATTTATTTTTCAAGGTCATACATTGTCAAGGTGAATTTGAGTTTGATATACATGAAAGTCGTTGAGTTTGGAAATGAAGTTACTCCATTTAAAGGTAACAAAGTAAGCCAGTTACTGAGAAAAAACAAGAGAATTTCATTAATTTGACCTTAACATCAATGGCAAAGTTAAGGTCACATCTAAATTATTCAATTGTTTGTTGTGGCAAGTTTAAATCAAATCAATATATAAATAACAAACATTATGGACAAATTTAACCAAAATTCAATATTTGACCTTACAAGTCAATGTCATATGAGTTCAAGGTCAAGATCAGTTCAACCTTCCTGAAGGCCTAGTATTATTTCCAAAAATGTTATCTTGTCAAAGATATGAAGATAATCCATATTTATCAATTACCAAGGTTAAAGTCATTTATAGCAAAAAAAAAATCAATAAAATTTAACCTTCAATGTCAAGGTATAAAAAAGAAAACATAAAT